>NC_068357.1:61804429-61951929 GCF_020536995.1 Dreissena polymorpha | reverse complement strand
GCGCTGCTGAATATTCATACGAGCTATATTGCTTTGTAAATTAATTTTATGTTTTCCTTGTGTAAGAACCCATCTAAAATAACTAAATTGAAATACAATTAGAGTTATATCGCGTTTCATCATTTCCACGTGCGAAAATATGAAACAACACCTACCCAACGTGCTAAAGCGTCCAATCGTCACGGATGAAAGATTTTATTGTGAGCTTGCATAGAATGTAGTCAAATGATTGTATGTAAAAATTGTAATCAGTATCTCTACTCATAACTGAGATATTCAAGTTTGATAAGTGATGCGTAAGAAGAGTTCCTAAGTGTATTGTCCTTGAGAAAACTTCGTTGATTTACATGTAGTTAAACTAATCAAGTTCGGATAAACCATAGATTAAGATAAAAATACACACGTATTGTCATTTATGTTGTAAGATAACGCTCGCGGCTGATCCAATCCATGATTAACATGCAATAGTGTGTTATTTATGTCATTTGTTCTCATTATACCAGGAATACCAATACAAGAGACACATTCATTTGCTTATGTAAACTGCAGTATCCTCATGTATTATACAAGACGTCCGTGGTTATTGATGTTGTTGAAGCCCAATGTTTTGACATGTTTTAAAAATGTATGTTTATGTTTTGTGACAGTATTGGTCTTAATTCGATATAAAAACAAGAATAACCAATTTGTTTAGGTTTAACCTTCGATCTTAACCTGGTATTAGTCGATGTCCAATATCCATCCGTATTTTTATGCGAGATCTTCTTGTGCATTCTATGTAAGTGTATACGTTTTAAAACTTAGTTGTTCTGTGACTAGAATGTTTGAAAACACACTCGCACATCTGCCACACAGATATATGGCTTTGAAAATGATCACAACAAAAACCAAATTTGCAAGGTTTGAGGTACTTATCATAATTCTGATAGATATTGATGAAACAATCATCACATCATCACATCAAGTCCGAACATATATTTAAAATCAATACAATAACATGTTCAAGGTGTGAATGTACTTTTTATCACCATTCTGTCCATACTTATCTTTTGAGTTAAAACAATACAATTGGTTAGGTTTAAGTACACACCATTCTTATATGTTATGACGATATAATCATAACGGAAAGTGCAAACATATCTTTAAACTCAATGCAACAATAAGCCGTTGTGTATACATGTACATATAGTAAAGCGAAGTCTGTTACCTTAGCTCTAAATAGCAAATTGAACCATGTTCAAAGCAAACAGTGAGTACACAGTAATGCAAAGATATTAAACGTAAAATTATAATTTGTGTGATTTTTATAGTTAAATGCCTTTCATATGCCGCTCTGAAAGGGATAAACAGGTGTTTTTTTCCAGATATATATTGCTTTCCTTAATATCATAATGTGTAAATGTGAACCTCAAGGCGAACACTTTTCCGGGGGGGGGGGGGGGGGGGGTGGGGAGCATATTTAAGTGTTAACCTTTTTTTATAATATATCATAATTTTGAACAAATTAAAACTATGAACAACATGTTATGCGCGGCTCCATACGTATTCTAACTCACGCCTTGCACACTTCTACACAATTATACAAAATGTTTATCACCGTTATTGATCAGGTGATGGCTTGATCGGTACTCAATAGATACATACTACTGACACTGATTTTCACATTACCGCACAGTGTCCCCGGCATACTGTATCATCAATACAACTTAGACATATTATTAATTTGTTGGGCACAGTACCCTATATAGCCGTGGATATGCCTTTAGTAACAGATACAACTTGAAAAATGTAGGCCATCAAAAAAAACTTGTGTATTGCTATGGGATGGTTGAAACTAATATCAAATATACCATTATTCAATAAGCACATGGCTTCAACCTAATTGGCTACATGAAATAATTCGTTGTACGTGATTTATTCATCTTACAGATAATCTATTCCAGTTTGTTGACAGACAACAATATTACGCCCTCATACAAGTTTTGCAGATCAATTAGGGCTATGTGTTTATTGTGATTTGCTGTTATAAAGAAAGTGTGTTTGAAACATTTGAGTTAGTATATATGATGGATTGTTTCTTTCAAGAGATTTTACTTGCGGGTGGTTATTCTCCATCAAGAGATTTCGTTGAATGCAACTATTGATTCTCTGACGATGAGATCTCTGTCTTTAATGACCAAGATAATAAAGTCAAGATATTTGAGTTTCTTAAAGTAAACGAAAGTATATATATATATATATAATTACTGAGGACATAAGGCGCGATGGTATACTTGATAATTATGTTTAATTTATACAAGTACACAATGTTATTTTTTGTTTAATATAAACCAGATGTAAATTATACAAACAATTTTCTAAGAAATCAATAAATCTTAAATTATGATACTCGAAACATATCGTTCTATTAAAATAATATTGTTTAGTATATGCCCTTTCCTTGATGAATCCTTAAATGTCGTTATTGGTCATGCAGGATTTTTATACATGTGCTCGCTGTTTTCCGCAATCTGCATGCATTTTAGAATTCAACAATTAAATAAAAATATGGCTTGTTATAGTGTTCATTAAATAAAACTGTATGTTCTAGATTACCTGTTTTTATTAGTATCATGTTACATGCTGATATTGTAAAGCGAAAACATCATGGGAGGCGCATGTAGACGATATAATTTACGGAATTTCTCCAGAGACCGAGTGTCTTGATCCAAATTATATACATCTTATGTCCTAAGAAGACTGTATCAAAGATTTCCGATTTGGTATAAGGTTAATTGTTTGAAGTATTGTATTTTTCGGATGTTGCAAAAGCATCACTTTCTGCATTTTCTACAATTGAATTTGTGCCATTAAGTCACATGAATTCATGAAAGATGAGACACCGCTTTTATTGCTTGTGCATTCATATGCATTCGTTATTAAGTTATTTAACGTTCAGATGCGTCCTGGAATGTAATTCAACATGTGTTCACGATTAATTTTGCATTTTGCCTCAAGTCCCAGAAAAATGTGAAAACGCCCAGTTTGTCACTTTATCAACAAAAACTATAATCTGCAAAATGACATGTTTTTATAATATAATTAACTTTAATAAAATGAATAGGAATAACACATACAATGTTCGAATGTTTTTTTTCGTGCATGCCTTCCACTACTCCAATTGTGTTTTTTGTTTGTTTCATAGGCATATTATAGGAACTGACATAAGTTTACAAAGTGGTATTGAGTACACAATTATTACACGGCATTCCAGTCACGATGGTTTGATTAAATTGTATGCTACGCTTATTATATGAATCTGTATTGCGGTTAAAAATTGTATAACTACAGCTGTTAATGCATGAATCAGACCACAACTGACAATAAATTAGCTGTACAATATACCATTCATGTTCACTGTTACATTTTCACTGGCAGTAATATCGACATTATTTTTAAACAATACGTTTCATATTTATATTTGTTACCGTGCCAGAACTAAAGAGTAAACAGTATCGTCCGATTTTCAGCAATTCTGAAAGGCAAAATGGATTGCGTACCCTCCAAATGTCATACATATATTTGGCCTGACATACGAATAGTAAACATTAATTGTTGATTAATCCTAAGTCAATAAATTTAAACAGTTACAAAACCAATTTTATGATGGAAAATAAATAAAACTTGGCCAATTACATCAAGTAGTAGCAAGTACCAAATTGCTTACCCAATACACAGTCCTACACTGGTAGCTGTAACGATGCTTGATTTGTACATGCATGTACATAAAAAAAATGCTTTTATAAAATATTCACATATTCTCTGTACGTTGAAGTAAATGCAAACTCGTTTACGATTTTCAATAACATTGTTCAAAGTAATCTAAAAATACAGACATAAGAGCTAAGAACGTTACACACTCAGACGGATTGTTATTTATTTTTGCAAAGTCATTACATGTTCGAGAACAATATCAGGAATATTGAATCGCCTTCTATGAGTAATAAGATGCAATCGAATAGGACCCTGCTCACAACACTTGGTCACATGCATAACATGTAATAATTAACGAATTAAAACCTACGATTTCGACGGATAAGTTAAAGTTTGATTTACCACTGTCACATGTTAACACGTGTTCATCAATACATATATGAACTAATAAGCTACTCTTGGTACGCGATCGACACCATAAGTCGAATAGGACTAGTCTGAACATTTTTGAAAACAAATGTCGAAGAAGAAATGCTATACAAATTGTATTTTGAAATGTCAAATATTAACTAAAAAACTACAATTTATGTCAATACATCACTTCTAATACAGTAAATCATAGGGTCCTGTAGATCTATGCTCGCTCTTTTCCGGATCTTATAGTTAATAAATGTGAACATACACCCATTTATTTGGAACACGTAAGGGGGTTACTCATTACGGACGTGTTTATTTGTGTTTCTCCATTATTGCCCATACCATAAACAAATTGCACACGATGTTTAAGCTTTTTTATTAAATATAAGTTGTTGCCTACTTTCAAGTATACTACGGGTGCATGCTAAATATGTTTTTGTTTTATAAAATATGTTTAACTTAATTTCACGTATATGACAATAAAACTTATATTCATTCAAAAGAAAACACATTCACCATAACTAAAACGGCATATCTATTACAATAACTTAAAAGCGCTTGTTACCGCCGCTCGGTAGCAATCTTCCAGACTCAATGATATCCTGTTTTAATCAATCAGTCTATGTAAGATCACTGAATGAGTCTACTTCAGTGATATTAATCTTTTTATATACGAAGCATTGACGACGAATCATCCCAACAATATTTACTTCTCCATACCATACTAGTCTTTCGCTAACAAATGGGTTTTGACCATACGAGGAAGCGGTGGATGTACATTTTATCCAGATCCACTGTTTCTGTGAGTCCTTTGTAAAATGTGTTTTAAATAGAAGAAAAAACATGTAAGTAACTATAAAAGTATTGGTTGTTTTATGTCTTACAATTACAACATGAACAATAACTTTGCGTTGAACGCAAAAACATATAAAATGTCAATAAGTTAGTTGTGAGATAAAGCAGAAACTACATGTAAAGTCCGAAATAACATCTGTGGTCAGCCATTGCTCGAAACATAGTAAAAGGTGATTTATTTAAAATAAACAAGTTTTGATTTCAGGATCTTTGAAGGAACGTCTCTGCAAAGTGTTGTATATAAGAAAGGCACGCAATACAATTTTTAACATAAACCAATATAGTTATAATAAATTCAGGCTTTTATGTAAGGAATAGTATATACAACGAATTTTTTAGTGCACTGGATTTCGAGCCCATATAGTAAAATTCTTTAATTTCGTTCAACATTCGATGTAATGCGTGGGTAGGACATTACAAGGTAGGTCATTTGGCATTTGACTTAACACACAAATGCTGAAGATCTTAGCATATGCTTTATACATTTTTACATGAAGTTGCTTCTTCCGTTTTCTGATGGACGATATCTCACACAAATACCTTGGGAATTCACTGCAAACAATGAACCTTGGACGGTCTAATTTGGACGAATAGCTGCATACAATATAAATGGAACTCAATAATATTATTATGAGACAATGGGTCGTGTGTTTTAGTGAATCGATCAAAACACAGTGAAGTGGCTTGGCAACGCAGGTAATATAAAATGTTTTGTTCTGTCTAGGATGTTTTTCCGTAGTTATACAATTAATAAGTTCTATTTTATTTTATAATTCATGGGGATAATAATTCAATAACTCGTCCTACTATCCCTTTGTTCATGCAAAGCTTCGAAAAACACGTAGCGTTGGTTCCAGAACAAAATATCATAATACATTTCTTGAAAGCTCGCAGTTTAAAAGGTCTCGCATTGATAAATACTGCAATATACATAATGAAATTGTTTACATATAGGCACACATATCAATTAACAGTTCATCAAGTTTGGATAACACCAACAAACTATCATTAGTGCCATAATACATAACACCAGCAGCATGTCGCCCAGTTGCTGTCTTTTTATGATAAGGGCATTTTGTTGTTAATGTTGTGTCTTAAACTTTTTTGAATACTGTATGGGCCAAGCGTGGGGTTCATTAAACCGGTTTAAACCAATACCTATTTACATTGACAGTTCAAAAGCCGAGGTCCCTGTTTGAGTCATATTTGTTTATTTCGTGTGTACCTGTATCTCGTGTTTATAATATATGTTTTGTGTCATACCGTGTGGCAATTAGTTCCCTCTTATGAATTAAGAAACATCTACAATAATCGAAGAATAATACGAATATAATGAATCTGCAAATGCTCAAATATATCCATTACGTAAGCATCAACTTAATAAATTCCGAGCACTTTGTTAATTAATTAATCAATTATTAATTATTTATTCGGCACGCAACTGGGTTATGCTTGTATGTTTATGTTTTTTTTTTCCAAATAAATTTTAATTAATTGTCTAGGCTAACAGTGCACTGTTTTGTTGGTTTTATCAAAAGAGTGGGAAATAAGAAAATTGCGTCACTAGTCAATACACAAATCTTCTGTTTTAAAACAGTTTTACATGTAGGACAGTGGTTATATTTTAAAATGCTTTCACACAATAAAACCCGTTCTTCTATTAGATTACAAATGGTCATCAAAGCTCCGTTTAATAATTAAGCTAGACACGTGAATGTCATTTTTGATAGTTTGCTCTCATGAAGACCGTCTCAACATTTTATTAGATTTAAATATACGCGTGTTCATTGTATGCATACATCCCTACAATTAGGAAAACATAAAATACTGTTAATGGTGCGATTCATAGGTTAACACCGTAACGAAACTGATATACAAATGATCTCAAAACTGACGGGAACACTTTTTAATATCATTCACATATGTCCCGTATACACACATTGGAAATACTGATATTAGAACCGACACAAGGAAGGTTTTTGTTACGCGATATATTCATAAAGTAATTTAACTAACTTTGTTTTTAAGGGTCATCTCTAATTCTCTGTAGTTCGTGTGCTTATTTATTTTAACACTTCTACATTTGACATTTCTAATATGCTCGATTAACCAGGTACACGCCTCGCAACCAATCACCAATCATCAACTTAAAATTCATTGGCAATTTTTGTTATTTAAAAGTCTTGTATTACTTTTACGATACACTTATGCAATCTAATATTTGACAAAATTATATATCTGCAATAAAAGTCAGGCCAAAAACTATTCACCTTAAACTCAAAATATGTATTGTTCTAAAGCGTATTGAATGTGTGCTACATTACCTATTAATATCATATGCATGTTACATACTGACGTTGCTAAGCGAATCCTTCATGGTGGCGCGTGTAGGCAAAATAATCTGCGGAATTTCTCCACATAGCGAGTGTCACGATCCACAATATATGTTATGTCCTAGCAGGGCTGTATTAAAGATGTATAATTTGATTACACATTTTTAAACTTTTTCATTTTTATTTCGTATGGTGCGGATTCACTATCACGGAAAATCATTTTTCTGATGAGGCAAACGTATTACAAGCACCCTCTTCAATAATTGAACAATTTAGGTTAAGTGAAAGTATATGGCGTATTTGACCAGATTTATATAAATATTATATGAGACCCTTCGATATCTTTCAGCAAAATACATAAAACACTAACAAACGTATGTACTTTTTGCAAATACACCCAAAATGATGTGCAGTGTGTATTGCAAATACACAACATATAGAAATATTCATCACTATCAAAAAGTGACACTCTTACTGGAAATCTCGGAAGTGAAACCATCGGCAATAAAGCAACTTCCTTCTATTGTCTGTGCATTTAAAGGCATTCCTCTGAGAGTTATGTAACATTCAAATGCATCATGGAATGTACTGCAACATGTGTTCAAGGTTAATTTTAATTGTTTCAAGTCCCACCAAAATGTATCATCTACCAATTTGTCACTTCAATGACAACATTAGTTCTTAGCAAAACTACATGTTGTTAACATATCATTAAATCAATTATATGGATTACAAATATTATGTTCACATCATCATTTTGGTAAATCCGACGCATTTCTTTCTCTACGCCTATGTAGGTTTTTTGTTTAATGAACTCATACTATATACTAACGATGATTTGCTTCCGTTATATGATGCACTAAATATTTGATTCGGTATTGCCGTTTTAGCACTTGATTATCACAGCTTTCAATACATATATCAGACCAAAGCTTACATTAAATATATAAGACTGTACATAAATGAGACAACGGCTGATACAAAACCGAAGCAGACAATACAAATATCATACAGCAGCTGACAATAAATATATCAGACATTAGCTGACAATAAATCAATGAGACAGCAGCTGACAATACAAATATGAGACAGCAGCTGACAAAACATATATGCATTTTTTACAGGTATGTCTGTATTTTCTTCCAAAAGCATTAACTCCAACTGCACAAGGGAATTTGCTTGGCACGAAGCAATTTTAACAAACGAGACCAATTGCAAAAGGGAACAGTTATTATGTAACACTGATGGCTTTTCTTTATTATATATTAAATATCAACAATTGCTGGCTCGACTTGTCCGTGGAGTTTTAAAACAAGTAAATCTTTATCAGACAACATCGCTAGTATTAACTGATATAAATGAAAGTCAATTTAAGGGATTAAGCAACTTCATATTGTTTAAATTTCAGATAATCATCATGCATTTGAATCCGAAAAATTAGTATGATATACAGAATTGAAAACATGATGGGTATAAAGAAACACGACTTTCTATCCTGATTAGGTCTCGGATGTTTCGTAATTCTGTCACTAATTAATCCGGTTGTATATCAATTGATAGATGTTAACGTAAACGGATTGATGACCAGACTATTTCCATGAAATGAATTTTAAGTAAAGCAGCGACCATGAAAACCAAACGAAGCAAACGTGTGTGTTATTGTGATTTAAAACATGTATTGGTGGTGCATTTAAAATCATGTTCTATATTTGTCGAGCATAAAATAGAAACATAGCTTTAACATTTACGCGTTAGAACTTGAGCCGCTTTGACATAGTTGTCTGACCATTCAGTGGTTGCTTTTTAACATTAACTTATAAAATATTCACAATTCAAGATGCAGGATCAACAGGGTTCCCATGGGGTTTAAATACGGGCTGGACAGAATGGAAACACACCTTTAAAATAAATGTATTTTTGCAAATATCTCACGTTATTGAAAAAATGTTGCAAGCATCTTCGTGCACAAATACAGTTGTTCATGCAGATTGGGTCGATATCTTTAGATACAAGAATACATTATTAAATACGTCTGAAATCGGTGCCAAAATTTCACGTTGCGTGCAACATAACGGCGTATATGAATGTTGTATACATCGATTTTTTTAACAGGAACATGTGCTTAAATAAAGTAATTCTGATGTTTTCAACATGTCATAAGCCGCTTTAAAACAGTCTTTTACACACTAGTTGAATTTCTTCAGAAATATTGTTATCAAAAAAACATGCACTTCTTCCATTCATTTACAACCCTTTTTAAACCCTAATAATTCATGTGATCCTGCAACCTTAATTAACAGTTATAAGTAGCAAAATAGATCGACTTTATTGAATAATACGTGTTTGAAGCATAGATTATCGTATTCTAGTTTGAAAGCATTGAACTGGCTTGGTAAAAAAGTATTACAGTAGAATTAAAAAAGTAAGAACAAAAGTACATAAATTTTTTTGCAATACATTTCGAAGGTTAACACTAATCTGATTATATTTCGGGAGTTCCAGTATTCTGAAAGTTTTTCGGCGTAAGCTGTATTAAGCCAGCTTTTCACCTCTCCTGACCTTTGTAAGTGTCCAATAAAATTCAAATAAAATTTCCCGCGGCTAGGTACGAATGAATACACTTCATTTATTCCATTGGCTGATTTGAGTATTCCACCAGAACATTGGAAACATATACGCGTCTTTGTAACACTGTCTTACTGCATGAAACAATTTTATTTCTAATGAAAAGGCTTAATAGATAGAACAGTTTTACACTCAATTCTCGACATCAATACAGTTTGCGCGTGCATCTTTTATTTTCAGAGAATTACCAGCGCAACGCGGAAGCGAGGCCTCACTTTAATACATTGCATTTCAACCCGGGTCAATTCGCGGCCAGTGTATGAATGTCAGAGTTTATATACCTGTCAGGTCATCTCCGGAGTTCGCGGCCAGTAAAATAATAGTTATATAATAAATACGCTATCCGTGAACTAGGTGACCTGGAATTTTCTTTAGACCAGATATATATAGATTCTTAATGTGTTTTCAACAATACAATGATAAATATTATTTTTGATTAATTTAACAATAATTATTCCACCATATTGACCAATGTATTAAGCATGAGCGCGATGATTATCGATACTGTTAATAATCGAATCAAAAAGCAATGCCCGACAAACCACTAAAACAGGTTTGTTCGAAGAACGCGCCTATAAATACGGATACTTCTCGTGTGGCCGTTTGACTCGTATGTTTTTATTTCACTTCCATTCTTCTTTTGGTTTTCTGTTTTGTATCTATAGGTTTATGACCAGAAATATGTAATAATGTAAAATAAGCCGCGAAACATCCCGTACAGCTAAGAACTGCACAGAAAAAAACATTCGCTATCCTTGATCTCATTCATTGAACTATCAACGCCGTATATCTTTTTTAAAGATATTTCTTGTTTAATATGACAGCCTTTCAACATTTAAGAGCTTAACATGTTCAGTATTCAGTAATTAACACATTTATTCCTAGCGTCTGTCAACCACGAATGACGAAACAATAAAAGTTCTAAAATACCGTATTTTTTTACAATCATTAGTTTATATTTATTAAAATTTC
The DNA here is from genome assembly GCF_020536995.1 of Dreissena polymorpha. Lineage (NCBI taxonomy): Eukaryota > Metazoa > Mollusca > Bivalvia > Myida > Dreissenidae > Dreissena > Dreissena polymorpha. The sequence continues at coordinate 61,941,034 of NC_068357.1, read as the reverse complement.
ACGACTGGTTTATTATATTACTTAAAAAAAAATATTTTCAGTACATTCGGTAAAAAAAAATCGCGATGTGCAATTGAAAGTTCATCGCAAAAATATGTGACATAACTATATACACACTATAAATAAAGCAAGCAGATTGGTAATTTTATATATAAAATATATACAATTCACTACGCATGCACAATTTGCATTACTGATTCACCACGTGACGATGATGATCAATCTACTGACGTTATTTATATATAAGTTATATAACTGGTAGTTACCTGGTAGACATATCCAGTACAATTTATTACCGAATATACTGAAAATATTAAAACATTACAACTTTTTTCAAGTAATGTAATATACCAGTCGTGATATTTTAATAAATATAAACTAATGATTGTAAAAAAATACGGTATTTTACAACTTTTCTCTTTTCGTCGTCGTGGTTGACAGTCCCTTTAAGTGACGAGAACTAAATAATGTATAATCAGCTTTGATATAAAGTTTGCTATTATTGTTTTTATATTTTCTCATAATATATTTGTTTAACACCCAAAATATCACGATTCGAACAACAAATACTCTAAATATAATCCACATGTATATACTCATGTGTTTCAGCAAGTGTAAACAATACATATGAGGCTTTATAACTCGCTAGTAATCAATGCTGTATCAACTGCATGGCAGCACGTCACGTAGAACTTGTTTGGTATGCAGGCGAAGTTGGTTGGCAACGTCAAATTATTAAGTAATATTTCTAATGTGTAAAGTTTGTGAAAACAAATGACGAATCGTAAAGTTTAATTAAGTGTTATTCTTGAAACACAAAACAGTGAGTTTGCGACAATGTTATAATAGATGTTTTCTCTGATTTCCATCAAAATTGTTTCAAATATCTCATCCAATCCAGAGACGTAGATAAAGTTATCAAAGTCTCTGTCCAATCGTATTTGTTTCAATAAGTAACTCACATTTTTTTGCAACGTTATTAATGAAATATAAAGAACGTAATTCTTATAAATAAAATTTTGGCGCCGATTGTTTTACTCACATACCTTTAACGTTCGTGATATGTTGTGCACAAAACATACAACTAATCATTGAACACACATTATTTAATCGAATATGTACATTTATATCAATATATAACAATCGAAATAATAATGTTGATCTGAATGAGTTGTTGTGGTATATTCATTATTTATCAGCAACCTATTTATATCAAGTAGCTGTTTATATTTTTTAACTTATTCAAAAAACAAAAATCATACCAATATCTGAGTGTAGTACCCTGTTAGGCGCAAGGATATTTGAAACCGATGGTTTAAATGTTGATATAACACAATCAACTCTATTAATTAATTGAAACATGATATTCGTATAAGCCTTATTATTACTCAGTATTAAACATTTAATTCATTTCTACAAAACGGCAAGTTCGGATCCTATTATAGATGACAAATGCATGTTATACCCTTTTGAGGCCCCTTTAACAAACGTCAAACTGTAAACGCAAGACGCAAGATGACGTCAACACAAATGGACACTGACAGAGTTACCTCTGATATCCATTGAGCCTGAAACAACTCTCCTCAATTGAATGTTTTAAAAGAAATCTGAAAATCTAAAACCTTTTTAAAGACTATTTCTCATTGTTTTAACAAGTCAATGAACTGTAAAAAATAGTAACCATTTGTGATAGTAAACCAGAAGATTAATATTTATCTGTATCAATATTATTATTCTATATCTAAACTGGTTTTAAAATATTGTGCTATGACAACTTTAGTTTTTAGTTTTATATAATTCTTATTTTATTTCTTTTATTTGTTTACTTTATTTGTCATTTATAAAGTTTTATTCATATAGACTATGTACAACGCCACTGAATATGTTTTAAATGTAGAAATAGGCGTTTTAGCAAATAAACCAGTTTCAGTTTAGTTTCAGTTTCAGATATCAGCGACGCCATCACTGCCTTCCGAAAGCCGGACCATTGGTAATGTCCAAGTTATGAATTCTATATTTTTGCCACGCTGAACTTCTGAAAGTTTATTCTTGCAATAAGAGTTTACGGATATTATTTAATATTAATATGTTTAATAGCTTTGTTGATACTGTTTATTTTAAATTATCATTCTAAATTCAACATATCGGGATTCCTTTAGATTTAAGCAATTATCACCGTTAACTCATAGGAACTCAAATTCTATGATGTCTGAAAATTATTACTTGTGCATTCAACACTCTTTGACAGCCTATTTAATAAATGAAATTTCTTAGGAGGAGGTCATCAATTCATATTTTGATCTGGCCCCTGGGTCAAAAGTTATGGGTAAATACATGGGTAAAATGGGTAAAAACAAACTCATTTTTCTAACAACATGCGACGCACATGATAATTACTTTTGACCCAGTGTCAGATCAAAATTTCAATTAGTGCACCGTCGCACATATACTCATAGCTACAATGTGCGTAAGTTTTAAGGTTCTAGTGCTTATAGTGAGGAGCAGATAGTGTCCGACAACGGCCACCCAACATTTGGTTTAACATAACTTCTTCATTTATCAACTAATTGACTTCAATTTAATACTGAACATCTCTTATGACAACACGGTCTATCTCGACCATCCATTGCCACATTACCCACCCCAGGGCCATTGATACAGGTAAAGGCAGCTTGGTTCTCGCCCTCTTTCAAATTTATCGAGAGATCCACGGGTACTTTTTCCCCATACCCCCAAAATTGTGTTCGTTACCAAAATATTTCGTACCCAATTATTGTTCGTAGCCATTTTTATTTCGTAAACAAATTTTTATTCGTACCCCAAATATTTCGTACCCAAAGTTGTTCGTTCCCATTTTGTCTTCGTACTCAACTTTTTTTTGCCGTGCCCAATTTTTTTTCGTACCCAATTTTTGTTCGTGCCGAAATTTTGTTTCGTACCCAAAGTTGTTCTTACTGAAATTTATATTATATATTTTTTGTCACGCGGTGTATTTTTAATAACTCGTACTCGTAATGAGCAAGTTACAGTTTACTTTATTCAATGAATACAATCAATATTCGGATAGCTTTTTATAGGAAGTCAGTAGTAGTTGATGATGTCCTGAAAATATACAACACAACATACATTTATTAAAACATGTGTGGTTCCCCTCAAGAGTATATGATACTACGCATACACACAGGAATCAAAGTACTATAATTAATATTAAAACAAGTTTACTGCATCATACAATAATACAAACATACAACATGTTTGTTTATTTCGTATCGGATCCAGAAGGCCAATAACAGCCCAAGTGGACAATGATTATGCATACAGTGTTTACAGATGTGCAATACATAAGGAAATCAATGTATGACAGTTGAAACATGAATACTACTACGAGTTATACTAATACTAATAATACTAAAAACATTAATAATACTACTTCTACTACTACTACTACTAATTATTATAATATTATTAATACCAATACTAATACTAATACAAATAATTATAATAATAATAGTAATGAAAATAATAATTATAATAATAATACTACTAATAATAATAATAACACATATTTTCTACTAAAATGGTGCAAGGTATATCATGTAAATTTACATAACATGCAACTCAAAATTGTTGATTAAAACACACCTCAAACTGCAAAAAGCAAACGTGTAATAATTATAATAATGATAATAATGCAATGTAATTTGTGAAATCAGATTATATAACAAAATACAAATAACTATGATTCTTCCTAATTACACATTAGAGTAATACAAGCATGATATATAATTTTTATGTATTATACATATCTATTGTTACAAAAGCTCTATTAAAGAATGTACAAAAAGTTACTATTAAATACTAGCATAGACTCGACTACTTATTCGAAAAAGGGAAACAATAAGTAGTTATGAAACCTAAACAATAATGAATATAACTTTCATATTGACATAACTGAAACTATACTTTTTTCTAACGCCTTGTCTTGGCTACCTATAACGAGATCGAAAAATAGATAGCCATAAGGCTTGAACATGTTTAAATAAATGATAACAAAATTATAATAATGATCGAAAAGAACATTAAATATTCCTTTCTAATACAAAGGGCAGCTGCCTGAGATCAAACAATTATAAGCGTCAAAGAAAAATAAAACAAAATAAACAGTTTATTGTGAGAGTTTGATATACATTGCGTATGAGTGTGATATCGCACTTAACACCAATGGATCATAACCGATACTATTTTGAAAATGATAAATCGTAACAAAAAGTTATATGAATTTTACATAATTATAAATATTAAAAACATAGGGGAAAGTACACATGAATATTGGTTGCTTAATTGATACTTTCATAAAATAAAACACAATATTTGTAGTCTTTTAATGAACTAGTTTGACATTACATATGTGTTTTTTGTACGAACTTGAAAAGCGTTAAAAATGTAAATGCACAATTTTTTAATTACCAATTTATTTTCTGAAGTAATAAGTGCTACAAATTTATGCATATTTGGTCTATGACGAAAATATGATGGAATGTATTGTTTTCTTAGTTCTGAGTACAAAATGCACTCAAGTACAAATTGAAACTCATCTTCAATTTTATTACATACGGTACATTTTCTTTGTTCCAGTGGAATAGGAGTGGGTCGTGCCCAACTGCCGCTTTCAATGTGCAGCCTATGTGATGCAAGCCGTAATTTAGAAAAAATTATTCGGAATTTACTTATTTGACAATAATTTAGGTACGGTTGAAAACGAAATATTGCAATGTGTTTATATAAGTTAGCTCTGCTGGAGTTTTCAAGCCTATTATTCCAGTTTTGGATAAATGTGTCGCTCAGCCGTTGTCTTAAGGCAGATATAAAAATGTTTACATTACCAACATCTTGGAAAAGCCAAGCGTCATAAAATCCCAAATTACTTAACAAATCCTTAAATAGTGTACACCAATTTTTCTTTGAAGGATAGACGATGCTATCGTTTAAAAGAGTTAAATATATTTTCTTAATAAATTTGTTGTCTGGAGTTCTTAAAAGTTTTACCCAGTATTTAATAATGTTTAAATATCTTCTGGATTGAAAATTAATACGTCCAACCTCACCATATACAAAATCATTATGTGTGCATTTTTTACACCCAATAATTGTTTGCAAAATTGCATATGAACCCTTTCTATTGGTAAAGCCTTAAAAAAGCCCCATACCTCGCTACCGTAATTCAATATTGGGGTTATAAGTTTATCGAAAAGCTCAAGTTTGTTACCTACTGGAATTTCCGTAAATTTGTATAAATACTTTTTCAGTTTGAAAATTGCTTTAAATGCGTGTCCAGCTAGTGTGTTTCTACTGCGTAAAGCAGTAGAAACATTTTAAAACAGTTAATATCTATTCCATTTAACCAATTCATGTATAATTCCTGTTCTATGTCGTTTAGATACATGGAAAATAAAAATGGCGACAAACACTCACCTTGCCTGACCCCTAGCATGCATTCAAAGCTATCACTTAAAGTGTTACTATATTTAACTTTTGATTTGATGGAGTTATACATTGATTTCATTACATCGAGTATATTACCACGTATGCCTAGTTTAATTAGCTTGTACCATAAATTGTCTCTTACAACATAATCAAATGCTTAAGAGAAATCTATAAAAGCACAATATAACTGTTTGTCTTGATTTAAACCATGCGTTAATAAACCGTGTAAAACAAATATATTATCGACTGTACTCATGTGCGATTGAAAAACCGCCTGCGCTTCAACATATACATAATAATCTTCGGCCCAATCGGACAATCTGTTATTTATTTTTTTTGTGAAAAGTTTACCGAGAGTACTTAACAATGTGACCCCTCTGAAGTTATTAACATCATTTAAACTACCCGTTTTATGTAGCGGTATTACGTGACCCTCAGTCCATGATGCCGGAAAGCACCCTTATGAAAAAATCTTATTGAAAAGGGAATAAAGAAACGGCATAAGAACGTCTTTACCATGAATAAAAAATTCGTTTAGAAACATATCGGGTCAAGCACTCTTGCCAGAAGAAGTGTGTTGAAGAGCCTTATTAATTTCATGTGTAGATATAGGAACATTTAATTCTTCAAACATTATTTTAAATTCATCATTTTGATATCTCTCTAAAATGTATAACATCTTCATCTGGAGTAAAAAATGTGCTTTCTGGGTTGTTAATGCTCTGAAAGTATTGTTTAAATGCATTTATTGTTGTATTTGATTTATCTGACACTGTAGATTGTTTTAACAATTTCCAGTATAATTTAGCATTTGCTTATTTGACAATAATTTAGGTACGGTTGAAAACGAAATATTGCAATGTGTTTATATAAGTTAGCTCTGCTGGAGTTTTCAAGCCTATTATTCCAGTTTTGGATAAATGTGTCGCTCAGCCGTTGTCTTAAGGCAGATATAAAAATGTTTACATTACCAACATCTTGGAAAAGCCAAGCGTCATAAAATCCCAAATTACTTAACAAATCCTTAAATAGTGTACACCAATTTTTCTTTGAAGGATAGACGATGCTATCGTTTAAAAGAGTTAAATATATTTTCTTAATAAATTTGTTGTCTGGAGTTCTTAAAAGTTTTACCCAGTATTTAATAATGTTTAAATATCTTCTGGATTGAAAATTAATACGTCCAACCTCACCATATACAAAATCATTATGTGTGCATTTTTTACACCCAATAATTGTTTGCAAAATTGCATATGAACCCTTTCTATTGGTAAAGCCTTAAAAAAGCCCCATACCTCGCTACCGTAATTCAATATTGGGGTTATAAGTTTATCGAAAAGCTCAAGTTTGTTACCTACTGGAATTTCCGTAAATTTGTATAAATACTTTTTCAGTTTGAAAATTGCTTTAAATGCGTGTCCAGCTAGTGTGTTTGTGGCGTCGCAAAATGACCCGCCAGACGTAAAAACAACACCGAGATAATTAAAACGGTTGACGATATCTATAGTTTTGTTGTTATAACGAAAAGAAATGTTTGAATTGCGACCGCCTTTGCGAAATATCATTATTTTAGATTTATCTGTATTTACTACTAGCTTCCATGTGTTGCAATACTCATGTAATAAATCTAGACACCTTTGGAGTTTATCTGCATTATTAGCAAAAATAATTATATCATCCGCGTAAAGCAGTAGAAACATTTTAAAACAGTTAATATCTATTCCATTTAACCAATTCATGTATAATTCCTGTTCTATGTCGTTTAGATACATGGAAAATAAAAATGGCGACAAACACTCACCTTGCCTGACCCCTAGCATGCATTCAAAGCTATCACTTAAAGTGTTACTATATTTAACTTTTGATTTGATGGAGTTATACATTGATTTCATTACATCGAGTATATTACCACGTATGCCTAGTTTAATTAGCTTGTACCATAAATTGTCTCTTACAACATAATCAAATGCTTAAGAGAAATCTATAAAAGCACAATATAACTGTTTGTCTTGATTTAAACCATGCGTTAATAAACCGTGTAAAACAAATATATTATCGACTGTACTCATGTGCGATTGAAAAACCGCCTGCGCTTCAACATATACATAATAATCTTCGGCCCAATCGGACAATCTGTTATTTATTTTTTTTGTGAAAAGTTTACCGAGAGTACTTAACAATGTGACCCCTCTGAAGTTATTAACATCATTTAAACTACCCGTTTTATGTAGCGGTATTACGTGACCCTCAGTCCATGATGCCGGAAAGCACCCTTATGAAAAAATCTTATTGAAAAGGGAATAAAGAAACGGCATAAGAACGTCTTTACCATGAATAAAAAATTCGTTTAGAAACATATCGGGTCAAGCACTCTTGCCAGAAGAAGTGTGTTGAAGAGCCTTATTAATTTCATGTGTAGATATAGGAACATTTAATTCTTCAAACATTATTTTAAATTCATCATTTTGATATCTCTCTAAAATGTATAACATCTTCATCTGGAGTAAAAAATGTGCTTTCTGGGTTGTTAATGCTCTGAAAGTATTGTTTAAATGCATTTATTGTTGTATTTGATTTATCTGACACTGTAGATTGTTTTAACAATTTCCAGTATAATTTAGCATTTTTAAATTTAGCTTCTAATAGCTTTTTAGTTTGCCCACGATCATGATCAAGTTTGGATTTTCTTAGACACTTTTTAAATTGCGTTCTGGTATTTATAAAGTTACGTTTATTTTCATCGGTTTTATCATTCCTAAACATGCATGCATCAATGTCATTTGCTGTACTACATGTATTCAAATCATTAACCCATGCATTCAATTTGCCAATAAATGCTTCAGACGATAAAAGTTCATTATATGTATCTTTATTTTCACATTTCCAAACATAAGAACATGTATGATCCGTTTTATTGCTGCAATTTATATCAGTTCGACTTTTTGCATTAAACGTCAAAGAAAAATCTATCAAACAATGGTCGGATAAAATATTCGGTTCATGGACACTAAATGTACTAATATATTCAAATAACATTGGTGTTGCTTAAACATAATCAACTACGCTGGAGCCTGATTTGCCAACATACGTATAATTACCCTCTACATCGCTGCCCACTCTACCGTTTAAAATACGAAGACCGGTTTGTTTACACAAATCCAATAGAAACATTCCGTTACTATTTAAACGCCCAATATCTTTAGAATAGCGCAATTTACAATCATCAGGTATATAATCATCAGGTAAAAAATCGATGTGTTTACAATCTTCGTGCTGGACAAAAACTTGTAGATTAGACGTATGTGCATTCATGTCACCACAAACAATTAAATTAAAACCATTGACATTTTTGGAATCAAGATCTATAATGAACTCTAATAATCGATCTAATGTATGCGACTCAAGTAAGGCTTGGCGGGAGCTACTCTCGGGTACCACATAAAACAGACATATATACAAATCATTAGTTAGATTGACTTTCGATGACTCAATTTTTATACAAATAATATCATCATGAGATTGAAACACTTAAGTATTTTTGTTTACATAGTCATTTCTAATGTATACAATAATACCACCTGACGCCATTTTACTTGTTTTCAAATGTTCGGTTCTGTTAAGTTTAAAATGCTCAAATCCAACGAAATCAAGTTCCGAAAACTCATTTGCCCATGTTTCAGTTAATAAAACAATATCATGACAGAGAAAAATGTCATCAAGTTCTTGAGAGTGGAGATTGTTTGATCTACGCGTAGACAGACCCTGAATATTCAGTAACGCACAGCGTAGATTGGCCTTCTCGGCGATGTCCTACTTTATACCACTGTTCGGTTGACCTTGGTCAGCACATATGCCGCCTACATTTACACAGTGCACTGACCCACTCATGGATATGTTGCTATTTTTAGAAGACGTAGATTGCGATGATCTATTTTGGGAATCTTCGCGACTTTTATTGCCTTGTCGATTGTACGGCTTTGCCGACTCTGAGCGTTTCTCTGCTCTCGACAATGAGCGAGAATCACGCGGACGACCTCGCGCAGGCTTTTTCTCGTGCACATTTATGTTCGGGTTACTGGCGTCGCACATAATTGACTTCAATGCTGTTTCTACGTCGAGTTTTGCAGAAAATATATTTGCATTTGAGGTTTTGTGGGTCGAGTGGCTATTTTGGGTTGGGGTGGCCGGGGATGGAAGCAATTTAGTTTCCGTCGTGTTATACACATCCTGTACCTGGTGCTGACTGTGATTGCTCGGGGTTTTGTACGCAGAAAGGGTGGATGTCTGCGTCACTTCCGGGTTAATCGCAGTAGGTACGTGCGGAGCCTGTACCAAGTGCTGACTGTTAACGCTGGAGTTTTTTTTCCGTAGAAAGGGTTAATGCCCGCGTCACTTCCGGGCTTATCACAGTAGGGACATGCCTCCGTTGAAACCTCGTTACCTTGCAAATCCATCGCCTCGGTAGCTGATGTGCAACATGAACAAATACATACAAATGACTAACTTAACTCAATTTACTCACTGAATATGTTCTATTCACGACCTTCTGTTCCTATATATGGCTGGTGGTGTTAGTTCTGCTAGCTGAAATATTAATTATTGCAAAGTGAAAGTGATAATTCATCACAACTTATTTTTACCGATAGCCTGTTAGTTTGAGTAAAGAAATAAAAGAATAGAAGAAAGAATCGGGGATGATACACACAAATACAAAAGCAGTAATACCGCTTAATGTTATAACTTACTTATCATTTACTGATTCCTATTGAGATATATAAAACTAACTGGATTTCTGTCTCTTGCTCCAAATACGCTCTATGATAAATAAACAAGCGAATGACTTCCGCTTGGGACAAACCAAAACATAACGAACCGCAATCTTAATGTACAGGTTACAATATACTAAGTTTAAGCATAGTTAGATTCTCCCCCTCTCCGAAAAATAAGTCGTCCCGACTTGAAACGTACCAAATAAAATAACCTCATACTTCAGATACAACTACAACAACTATGTTAGTGTTACTAATAAGTTAATAACTACTTAATTACTTAAGTCAAGACTTTCAGTACTAAATAAAAACACATATTGCAAATATCAAATAAATTGGATAGTTTGATCCGGATTGCCCCTTATCTGCAATAAAAATGAAACACGAATTAGTAAAATAAACACAAATAGATAAACAGAATGTTTATCTGCATATTAAAATACCAAACATTCCAAGAGCTGAAAATAAATAAACGGATTACTTACGCCCACCTTAAATATTTGCTCCTGAAAATATACTTTCTACAATTAATAATTAAACTACTGTAATTCTCACACATTATTTACAAAAAGCACAAAAACAATACAGTTATTAATATATGAGCATTGCTCTTAACAATTCTGCATTTGAGTTTGTACTCTGTATTTGCATTTCAAGTAATTTAGTGATATTCTGTTGTTGTCCTATGTGGTAAGATTGAAACCATGCAGGTTTCTTCCTCGTTCTATTTGATCTTCTAGGAGCTTCAGTTGTACCTGGGTCTGTTACCAAATGTGTTTGGTCAACACTATCTCGATCTTCCTCCAAAGTTTCTGTTTCTTCTTCTTCATAATTTTCTATATTTTCTTCTACTTCTTCCCGCACTGCCTGTTCCTCTATTTCTGTTGATACAGTAGATGCTTGAGGCTGTATAATTGTTTCTCTATTCTCACATTTCTCACCGGCCGGTGAACCGACTTTTCTTACAAACTCTGTGTCTGATTCAGAGTCGCTGGATTCCTCATATCTCTGTTCCCTTTTTTTTTCTTTTCTTACCCTTTGTGTACTTTTGTCTTCTTTCATATCTATTTTCTTCCCAGTGTTTAATGGAACACCGTCTTTTACTCTTTTTCTAGGTCTCGGTTATGGCCCTAAATATTTTGTACCCAAATTTGTTCGTTCCCATTTTTTTTGGTACCCAACTTTTTCCGTGCCCAATTATTTTTCGTACCCGATTTTTTTTCGTGCCGAAATTTTGTTTCGTACCCAAATTTGTTCTTACTGAAATTTATTTTTGGAACCCAAATTTTCTATGATACCCACATTTTTTTTCGTACCCAAATTTTATTTGGTACCCAATTTGTGTTCGTCCCAAAAACACATTTCATACCAAAATTTGTTCGTACCCAAATTTTTTCGTACCAAATTTTTTTCGTACCCAAATTTGTTTTTGTACCCAATTTTTTTTTGGCAGAATTTGTTTGTCCCCAAATTTTTTTCGTACCCAAATTTATTTTCGTACACAATTTTTGTTTTGTACCAAATTTTTTTTCGTACCCACATTTTTGTCGTACTTAAATTTCTTTCGTAACCAATTTTTTTTCTTTCCTATTTTTTTTGTTTCGTACTCAATTTTTTTCGCCATAATTTGTTCGTACCCAAAATTTTCGTAACCAATTTGTTTTTCGTACCCAACATTTTGTTTTAACATAACTTCTTTATTTATTTACCAATTGACTTCAAATTAATACTGAACATCGCTTATGACAACATGGTCTGTCTCGATCATCCATGTCCACATTACCCACCCCGGGGCCTCCCAAGCATAGGCCTCGCCCACCCAAAATTGCCTTTTTATATAACATCTATTCGGCGTGGGGATACGTCGGCCTCTGCCGCGCCACTTATAGTTATAAATGAAATACGCCTCGTAGGTAACATCATTTTAGAAGCTGCATATCTTGTTAAATACGCATTGTACATGTTACAACCAATTAAACATATACAATACTTCAGAACAAGTTTAATAATAATAGTTTATGATAATAGTATACTTTGTTGAACAAGTATATTACATTGATTTTCTCGATAATTGTGGAACATAAAATTGCCCTGTATAAACGAATTTATTTAGTGCAATTCATAAACTCGCCATTCGATACCAGGATATCTTACCGGCGTTGTTGTTTCTTCGCGGAAAACGCCGCAGTAGAAAACAATATGTCTTTCTGATCTACGGTTTGCACAAAAAGATCAATATCCCAAAACTAAAGTTATGTGGTATACTAACTGGAACAATGTCGTTTCCTTTTCTAAGCCGTTACGTTATTAGGTAGTCCTTAGATATATTATCTTCTAATCAGGCAACCCGGAAATGATGTTGTAAACCATCCAACGTCCTTGATTGTGTCCTGATCATTTGCCTAAAATAAAATACAACATAAAGGCATCCTTTAGCGAGGCAACATCCAGTAGTAGAATAAAATATGCATGTGTTGTAAAGAAGATGTATGACGACGACTCTGTAATTACGTAGGGTGTGTATGTCTCCTTTAACGGGCCGCGTTTCGAGCATTAACGATTCATACAAACGACTTGACTCAATTGTGTATGAGGCATCTCCAATTACTTCATTTTTAAGGAAATGTAGGCATATGTGAATGTTGTTGACATAAGCTAATTCACTTATTTTCTAAAAAAATTCTTAAAATTGTATATTTACTTTTAAACGCGTTTCTTCATTTTCCCGTATTCGCCTTTTATGACTGCGACGATTTCTTATTCGAGGAGATATGACAACTCATACAGCTCATACAATTTGAACATTCTGTAATTCCTGTGAGTATTGGAAGTAAGCCGTGTAAATGGTTACACACATGTTTGAAATATTCCAAGGACGATAAAGCTGTCACTCACAAATTACTTTTAATATCAAGCTTTCGTTCTCATACTTTTGGGACATTCAGTAGACGAGGGACTCATTTTTGTCAATAATTATATGGAAAAGATATCGCGTTATTTCAATCATCAACACTAAATCAAATATTGTATTATTGTTTTTAAACACGAATTTGTCGGCCATTTAATATCCAGTCATATGCATTTCTGCACAAAGCGATTACATATTGCAATATAATTTTCTTTCTGAATAAAGTTGTTGTTTTTAATTCACGGACTGACAATAACGAACTTAACATTTAAAGTAGGCTCCGTACTGTATTGCTTTGTACAGTCGAGGAACTTGGTCATTCGTCTTAAATAAAAGAACAATAAAATTAGAAGTTTACAAGACGAGAATTTCTTTCATGATACTATTGCTGTAGCTTGATTACTTCTAGCTATTAGATAGGCGCATTTCTTGAACATTTAATCTTTTAAATGGTATTTTTGAATGCATAACATTGGGCAATTCATTTGCTTAACGACCATATGGATTATAAAAGCAAGTACTATATATTTCTAATATGTCTGGCTGTGTAACTACATAATTCATCCGTATGTTGTTGTACTAATAACATAAATAATAAATTAACATGTGTGTAATTTTAGGTCGGGGTATTCAAATTTTCAAATGAAAATTTAGGACCGAAAACTGAACAGATCTTTCTAAAAAAAACACATATTGCATCAGATTTAGGTTGGCGACGAATTATGTCATGTATTAAATTAGAAAGAAGTGTAGACGTATAAGTCGTTGAATCATTCAGATGAAATCAATGTATGTATTGTAACGACGGTCGTGATTTAGCTAAATAAAATATTATGTGTACTCATACTATGTATTGATCTAAAGAAATAAAATGACAACGTGTCGAACTTTGTGCATAGACGATTATTATTCCATGCTCAATTGTATTTGGTCATCTGCAGTAACGCTGTGTTCATTCAAACACATCGAGCTTCAAAATCATCTGATGTCACTAGAAAAGTGTGCATGGCAAAGTAAATAAAAGCTGGAATAAGATGTTATTAGATAGAATCGTTAAACGATGATGTTTCGCTTGCTGTAAATGTGCAATTATATTTGCAATAATAACCCAAGCAACAGCCGCAAAATAATGTTCATTAACTGGTGCGTATGTACATCAGATTAACGTTCTACCCGTGAATGAAATTAGAACACTGAAATATTATGCAGCTGTCACTCAGCAGGATGTGAGGCGGTAAAATGCTTAAAACGTTGTTACAGATGGAATAAAGATATATTTAGTAAGAAGTAAATATATTGTAAAACGCAACTGTTTATGTACACAATTATTAATATCCAGTAACGTTTGGAATGAAGAAATATTCTCTTGAATGTGAACAATAATAAATGTATTTTACATAGGATGCATATATATTTAAATATATAGTTACGGGATGTTATGTTTGACTTTGTGGGAATGTATTTTCAGAAATATTGCCTGGTATACTTCAAGGGACATGTACACAGATTAACGAACTGTAATTTCCCCACTTGTAATAGTGGGCGTTTTTGTAATGCCTTTTGTAATGCCTAATAATACATATGGTCCTGATCATTTACCTGAACGTACTTAATAGTTGAATTTTTTTCGGAAAGGCATTTAAAAACCAAAGTTACATCATATTCACATGAGCAAAACAAAGATATATCGTTTTATTAGTTTAATTTATGTATTTAAGCTCGATTGCATCGAAAGCCTCAGGCTTATTGAAACGCTCTCGAGTCCATTTAATGGACATAGAACCAGTATTTGGTGTATTTTGTGGAGATCTACAGAACGCTCCCTCAGTGAAGATCGAACACGTGACCTCCCGGTTATTAGGCGGACACCATATCAATTAAATCACGGCAACCTTACTTTTATTATGAATTATCATTAATAGACAAAAGTATAGTATTAGTTAAGTTTAAATGTTTATTTAATTATATGGAAGTTACGCGAATAAAATAGTATTTAATAAACGTTATCAAGTTATTACCTGAATAATAAGTATAAGCGATTAAAAAGTGTTTTTATATTCCAGTCTGTTTCTGGATATTATACTTCCGTTATAGAGTTCCTATTATAAAACATGATAACACAGAAGTTTTGTTTAACGATTAATAAACTGGTTTTTATATTTAAAGAGATAGGCAAAGCCTATTGAAATTAGCACTTTGATAATGGAATTCAACGGATGACATTCTAAAATACCAAATTGTCTACTCACGGGGATTGAACACGTATATGCAGTTTTCGAAATATGAGAAATGATTTTAAGAATGCAAACAATCCATCGAGCCAATATATTTTGCTGGGCGTAAATTAAATCGGAAAGAGTAGCGCCTGACCAGCCTGACCGGCATAGGACTGTTTCGCATGATGCGGCTCAATTGCATATAGTCAGTACGACACACATACTGGCTATGCATACTATCCTTGGTTGCTTCTCTCAAATTATTGTAATTGTGTTCATCCAACAGGTCTGTTAACTGGAACTCGCCGAATTCATTTAGAACGTCTCTGCTGAAGAATATTGAAACTGCAATGAGTTGATGATCACGTTTGAACTAATACTTTATGAAACTTCTTTAACTATAACATGAACTGTTCGCGTCAACATCTGAGTAGAGAATTCAACGGAAGCGTGAACGCATATGACTGCTGTATGCTATTTATATTGCAAATCCGTCAGTGTTATTATGAAATTGTGCGGTTTTGTAAGGTGCGATGCTTTGCGTGTATTTGTTTCACATGTCATAAACACATCATATTGTTGATTTACAGGTTGTAGAAACCAAACAACTACGAATGCCGACAGTATGCTGTATGCATTATATAAGGCGTTTAAATATTGTATTAGATGTATGTTAATACATAATCTGAGTTTTGCTTTTCATTGCTCTCTCCTTGCAGTTGGATGCGGTTATTTAGGTGTTTGTGTTTTTCCTGTATGTATGTGTATGTCTTCAAGTATGGTCAAAGTTCACTTGACGACACTATGATCTACTACAGGGGCAACCAAACTTTCACTGTGTTAATACCTCGTAAATAGGGGGAAAGGTAACAGAAATCCCCTTTTTCCGTAAATCTGTCCGTGAGTGAGTCCGAGAGAATGTCAGTCCGTAAGCCTGTAAATAACGATGTGCAGAAGTCGGAAGGTATGAGAAAATCATGCCGGTTCATGGTAAATGGCCTTCACCAGGAGCGACAGTTTTGGCCTGCATGTTCGTACCCGCTTTATATAAACTATTTATTTGGAGTTTCATTAAACTTGCTTACAGAGAATACTATGTTAGTGTGATTGTGTACGTGAATGTATCCGACGATGAAAGGTTCAAGCTACAATCAAAATTAACATAGTATCCTATTTATCCTACAATACTTTTTTACATTTGATTTGTTAAGTTATCAAATAAATAGCCTTTATTGCGTAGTAAAATTAACATTGTTTGTAATCGTTCCCGTTTACGCCATTCAAAGTAGTCCTTTTTAATTCCATGCAAAAGCAGAGTTACATGACAAAATATAGCCATATGCCTCGATTACAATTTAATCAGCATTCAAATTTTAGCACACTCAAATAGACCACATACGGTTTTTTTCAAACTAAAATTCGAGTTCACCACTGCAAAAAACAACAACAACAAATGTTGCAATTTTGAACTTACTAGTCAAGCATGATTCAGCATTTATTCTATCCGATATTGTAAATTTCAGTCATTAAACAATTCTTCTTTTAACAAACGTTTTTTAACTAGCATAAAAAGACAAACAAGTACTGCTTCTTGTTCTACGTACCAAAGTTGTGTAACAAACATGTTTGGTTTCGTCAAGTTTTTTTTCTTCCATGCTGGGAAAGAACGTCAAAGTTTATTTTGCTTCAGTATTGTTATATTATTTGCTGTTTTTGTTGTGTTTATTAGAATGCTTTTAAAGCCTTCACTCGAGATTCTTCAGTACCAATAGCGTATGACAAAAAGCGTTTCTCTAGTGGGGCCTCTAGTCTATGGAACCTTGCAGTTACGATATATGATACTGAACTTCCATACAGAAATGTTCGTTTTTCATAACTCACATTTGATTGAATTATGTTAAAACATGCGCTATTGCAAAACACTTTCTGTATGTCACAAAAAGTTTGAAATAATGATGATATATCGAAATTCCGTCTTTAGCATTATGTTGTTTGGATTAAAGGGGCCTTTTCACAGATTTTGGCATTTTTTAACTTATTCATTAAATGCTTTATATCGATAAATGTAAACATTGGATCGTAAAAGCTCCAGTAAAAAATCAATAATAAAATTAAAAAAAGGAAAAGAACATTGCCCTGACCAGGTTTCGAACCAGTGACCCCTGGAGTCCTGCCAGAGTCCTGAAGTAAAAACGCTTTATCCTACTGAGCTATTCCGCCGTGTACACATACTGAACGTATTTTATACCTTATTAAGCAATCTTCGTAGTTTCACAAAATTCAACGACAAAAACAGAACTCTCCAAATTATTCAATCGTTTCGCGTTGCAACGCTTTATAATTTTTAGGTTTTAAAATCGTCAAAAGATGCATATAATGGCTATATTAGACCATGGTAAATGTTCAGTATTACTGTTTCCTCACAAATATCATAACTAAAACGAATATTTGCGAATCTGAAACAACTTTTTTCAATTTTGTCAATTTACCAAAGCGTGAAAAGATCCCTTTAAGCATACATATCTACTTAATTGATGACAAACGTATTCTTAGATGCTGTATGAAGTCCCCATCCATGCGTAATGCATTCCCTCGGTTGATTAGCAACGTTTTGTTCTGTCATGCATTAAGATAGTCAGACGTCGACTATCCCTGTATTAATAATGATTTATTAAATGACAGCTGTGCAATTTTTGGAACTGTTTTGCTATAGAATTGATTCACAGTTATTAAACTGATGCATTGTTTAGTTTGTCTAGTTTGTGACATTTCATTTTAAATGTAAATTTAATATGTTTTCTAAAAATTGAAGACACTTGAAACATGAACGAACGCTAGCACCATGAGAACAGACAAATCTGCCAAAATTGCACACAGTTGTTATACCACCAGAGACGAGTTATTGTTAATCAAAGATTCCGATTGAGACGACAATGACAAATTTGTGTGAAAGACAAATCCGATCTGCATTATCAAAGAAATTTGAATTCGCACATTTTTGTAATAAAATATTGTCTGAAAAGATGCGGACAAAGATAACAGTCCACAGTATACGTGTAAGGTTTTTAAAATTAATATTGTAATCTTAATACTATTTAATCCTATGCTTTTGATATTTTCATAGTGCATCAACACACATATATTAGCGTAATGTGTGTTTTGGAGGAAGCATTCAAACAAACAAAACAGAGGAGTTTTATACGTAACCTACTTGTTTTAAGACCATCTGCAAATACAGTCATGACCGAAGCGTACGTACAACGTTAGCATACCCCACGAGAACCGTACCGTCGTATATATTTTAAATAATTGAACAAATATTTTCTTGATCTGTATTAAGGTATTTCGGACGTAAGTAAATGCGAAAATGTGCGTGAGGCATCTAATAAAAAATGTATTATTTTTTCTAGACCCAGGAATATTTTCAATGGTTAATTTAACGGCATTTAGTTAGTAAATACATTCACTACTAGACAACAGTAATACACAGTCGTTTATACGATTATCGAGTTGGGATTATAATTTCGCTTTATGAATGTACATATTCCTATTTTGAAAACTTTTTTATTTTTAGAAATATTGGTAACATAATATGATATGCATGTACAACAATGAATATTGTTATTGTAGCCTATTCAAACTATTGACACTTCTAAAAGCATTGTTGCACTACAGCGATAGAGTATTTGTTGAAGGTTATATAAACATTGTATGATTTAAAGTTTTCATTTTTTTCAATGTATTATACAATTATACACTAATTGCAATTGTGTGTATGGTATATTTTAAAGTAGTGTACCTTTCCCAAAATAACACCATATAACATTGCTTATTGTTCAATATTTGTTAAACACATTGACTGGAGCGCAAAAGGATCAAACTATATAGAGATCAAGAGAAATACCATTTAAAACAGGAATCTACACGCTCGAAATTTGCAGATATCAGCAGTAGTTTCGGCGGTTAGTTATTCAATAATATTTACGCTATTTATATGTAACTTTTAAAGAGGGCTTGACGAAACTTAAACCTGTGCAACATCAATATTGATAATAATTGTTTTACAGCACTGTAACGGTTGAACATTGCAAAATACACCTTTTTACCACTATTTCATGTGTTGCATTGTATGTTGTGATATGTATGCAATTAGAGGAAGAGTGCAATATTTGTCTGCAAACAAAGGCATCGGACTCATGGGAAACGAAAATGAATTTCAGCGAAATGACAATTAACGCATCTCTTAGAATTGTTCCTGGTCGCGTATACGCGAGGGTATTTGTAGTCGACGTTTTTAAAAGCAGACAATGTGTTATAATGCGTGCACAAATGTTTCAGCAGTCATAAATGCGTTATGATATTTATCATCACGTCATAATAAAACACATGGGACATACCGGATTTCTGCCTTATAATTTCCATTAACAAATACTATTAATGTGTGTTGTCATAAAATAAAAATGTCCATGTTGTGACACTGCATAAATATGTTAATGAAACAGTCAAACATTACACAAATATTTGTATTAAATTAGGTGGTTTATTTTGAAATTTAAATTAGAATTTATTATCCATTGACGATTTCAACGCATGTGTTTTACAAACTGAAGCATGCTGTTTATTGTTTAATTTTTGGCCAGCCTGCGGAGTAGCTAGGTTACATACACACATACATGCCGCAAATGGACTCTCAGGAATTCCGAATGACATGAACTTAACACGTGTAGTAAGCGCGTGTTTAAATGTATAATGATTTGTTTTACGTGCAGTTATAATCATAGTCTTGTATTGGAATATTAACAGTTGTTTCTATTGCTTTAAATTTCAAGACTTATCTAATCCTCTTACTACTATAATTACTTTTATGCAAAAATGGAGGTAATGCAACATACGGCAAGGGTAGCTCCAGTCCAGCACGGACATTTGCACAGTCTGGTCAGGAGATGCCCTGTTCGCTAATGACACCAAGAAACCATGCATGACTTTCAAGGGGACAAGACATGTCCTGCCCAGACGCTTCATTCATCTAACAGGTCTGTTAACTGGAACTCACCGAATTCTTTTTAGAACCTCTCTGCTGAAGAATATTGAGACTGCAATATGTTAATGATCACGTTTGACGCACTAATACTTTATGGAACACCTTAGACGATATTTATATAAGGCATGGCAATGAAATAATGAATTGTCTTCTAGTACATGAACCGTTTGCGTCAATATCTGACTTGAGTATTCAACGGAATCGTGAATGCAAAATGAATGCTGAATGTTATTAATAGTGTAAAACCGTCAGTGTGATTATGGAATTGTGCGGTTTTGTAAGGTGCGAAGAGTTGCGTGTATTTGCTTGATAAGTCATACACAGACCATAGTGTTTATTAACAGGTTGTAGTAATCAAACAACTATTAATGCAGGCAGTGTGCTGTATGCATTATATTTGGCGTTCAAATATTGTATTAGATGTATGCTAAGACATGATCTGAGTTTTGCTTTGCATAGATCTTCCCTGGCGTCGGCCGCAGTTATTTATGTGTTAGTGTTTTTCCTGTATGTATGTGTTTGTCTTAAAATATGGTCAAAGTTAACTTGACGATACTGGTGGAGGGGCGGGGGGGGTATCAGAAATCACATTCGTCCGTTAATCCGTCCTTGAGTGAGTCCGAGAGAATGTCAGTCCGTAAGCCTGTAAATAACGATGTGCAGAAGTCATGTGTCACATATGCCGGCTCAGGATAAATATCGTACTTCGAGGTGAGAGGATTGAGCCAACGTACTATTTTATTCTCGTAACGTCGATCAGCCTTTCAAGCAATTTTTATTAAACTTGCTTATAACGTTAATGGCATTTAGACGATTTTCAGAAGGTATGAGAAAATCATGCCGGTTCATGGCAAATGCCCTACACCAGGATCGACAGTTTCGAGCCTGCATAATCGTGCCCGCTTTTTATCTAATATTCATTTGAATTTTCATGAAATTTGCTTATGAGCAATTTTTTTTTTTAATATGTTTTTTATTTTATTCGTAAGAGCAAACTATCTTAGTATGGTTGTGTACTTGGATTTATCCGACGCGGTGAAGAAAGGTTTACGCTCACAATCAAAATTTACATTGTATTCTATTCATCCTACAATATTTTTTGCACATTTACTTTGTTACCGATACAATCAAATAAATAGCCTTTAATTGCGTAATCAAATTAAAATTGTTTATAATCGTTCCCGGTTACGCCATTCGAAAGTCATTTTTAATTCCACGCAAAAGCAGAGTTACAAGTCACAATATCGCTGTATGCATCGATTAAAAAGAAATCAGCATTCCAAATTAAACCCACCCAAGTAGAACGCGGACGGTTTTGTTCAAACTAATATTCTAGTTTCATCACTGCAAAAAAATCCTGCAATTTTGAACTTACTCGTCGAGCATGATTCAGCATTTATTCCCACCGATATTGTTAATTACAGTCTTTAAATAAGTCTTCTTTTAACACGGGTTTACTAACTGACATAAACAGACAAACATGTACTGCTTCTTGTTCTACTCACCAATGTTGTATAACAATCATGTTTGTTTTCGTCAAGTTTTGCTTGTTTCCATGAGAAGATAATTCCATGAAATGCACACGCTATCAAATTTACATTCCTTCATCGCCATCAATCTTTTTCCAGCAAGTGTAAGTAGGTACTTTCTTATGAATAAACATTATTTGATCGTCCGACAAAGGAACGACTTATTCACAAAAAGAAATTACCGTTTTCATTCAACATCGATTTCTTTAAAAAAGTTGAAGAACAATTCACTGACACATTTCTTAATACGTCAATTGTTAAAAAACATCGCGTGATTCGAGTACATTTGACATTTTAAAGAAATCCACAATTCAGTTTCACCGATTTCTTTCGAGTAATATATTCCAACACTGTTATTCACTATGTTTTATAATAATCCATTATTAACAAAAACAAACAATCATTATAATTAAAACGAATGCTGACATTAGCGTCCCTGACTTGAATCAATTGATTTCATTAGCTCTGTATTGAAATAAACTATTTCGGAATCGTGCAAATTCTTTAGCATCGCAGTATGAGTGTTTTGTCATCACGCGGGAAATCCTAGTTCAATCCCCCGTTAGGTCCATGATTTGAAAGTAAACATCCCATTCATTTATAAATCCAAATTTTAGAACAAGAACAAATGAACGAGGAACGAAAGACTAACAAAGTAGTCCGTAGTGAGTGTTGAATAAATGCAACCTGTTGAATAAACCTTAACTTTATTTAAAGGGTCGTTATTGGTTATATAAAATCATTTAGCTGTCGGATAAAACATGTTTATTTTGTCACGTTGTAAAGGAAACATTTTGCCACTTACGCTGACCCAAAGTCAATGTCATATTTCACTATCCAAAGTAACAGCATGTTTGTTCCCATTTGCCATTATATCTCAAATACCCATGGTAGTTTTTCTTAAAACTTGGCTAATACACTAAGGTCATGGAGACGGTATGCCGAAAAGAGTGAGTAACGGCAACACTCGATCAATTTCTTACTTGAAGATCAAATGTCACACTTGAAGGTCTTTAGTTCACTCTATAATGTATATGATACATATTAGATATACCATTTAAAGTAATTAAAAAAAAAAAAATGTCATTCCGAAAATGTTCACTAGTAATTAGTAAATTACGCTGTCGTTATGCCAAGGTCATCACTTCAAGATCAAACGAACCTTGGCGAGAGGAAATGGCTGCCTCTTAAATATTATTGAAAGTTTCCTTTATATAAAAGCATATGCTGGGAAAGAGCGTCGAAGTTTATTTTGTGTCAGTATTGTTATATTATTTGCTGTGTTTTGTTGTGTTGATTAGTCTAAGAATGCTTTTAAAGCCGTTAATCGAGATTCTTCAGTACCAATAGCGTATGACAAAAGCGTTTCTCTAGTGGGGCTGTCTATGGAACTGTTACACTATATGATACTGAACCTCGACACAGAAAGCAGCGTTTTTCATAATTCACATTTGATTGAATTATGTTAATAAAAATATGCACTATAATGGCAAAAAAATTGCTGTCTGTTAAACAAGTTTGAAATAATGATGATGTATCGAAATTCCGTCTTAAGCATTATGTTGTTTGAATTAAGCATAACTATCTATTTAATTAATGACAAACGTATGCTTAGATGGTGTATGAAGTCCCCATCAATGCGTCATGCCTTACCTCGGTTGATTATCAATTTTTTGTTTTGTCATGCATTTAGTCAGACGTCAACTATCCATGTATTAATAATGATTTATTACATGACAGCTGAGCAATTTTCGGAACTGTTTGTCTATAGAATTGATTCACAGTCTAGTTTGTGAAATTTCATTTTAAATGTAAATTTAATATGTTTTATAAAAATTGAAGACACTTGAAACATGAACGGACATTAGCAACATGAGAACAGAAAAATCTCCCAACATTTCAAACAGTTGTTATCACACCAGAGACGAGTTATTGTCAATTAAAGATTCCGATTGAGACGAAAATGACAAATTTGTGTAAAAGACGGTCCGATCGGCATTATCAAATTGATTTGAATTCGCATATTTTGTATTAAAAAAATTGTCTGAAAAAGAAAGATGCGGACGAAGATAAAAGTCTACTGTATACGTGTAAGGTTTTTAAAATTAATATTGTAATCTTATTAATATTTTGCCCTATTCATGTGATATTTTCACAGTGCATCAACTCACATAATATAGGCGCAATGTGTATCTTAAATAAAGCATTCAAACACACAAACCAGAGGAATTGTATACGTAACGTACTTGTTTTAAGAAAATCAGCAAATGTAGTCATGACCGAAGCGTACGTACAACGTAAGCATACCCCACCAGAACTGTACCTTCGTGTATACTAAATAATTGTACAACTATTTGCTTGATCCGTATTATAGATGTTTTGGACGTACGTAAATGCGAAAATGTGCGTGAGGCATCCTATATTATTTTTTTTACTTTTTCTCGACCCAGGAATAATTTCAAAGGATTATTTCACGACATTTAGTTAGTAAATACATACACTACTATAAAACAGTAATACACTGTAGTTTGTACGATTACCGAGATGGGATTATGATTTCGCTGTATAAATTTACATATTCCTTTTTTGAAAACTTTTTTATTTTTTCTATGCCTGTAAATATTGTTAACACTATATGATATGCTTACAACAAGAAATATTGTTATTGTAACCTATGTAAACTGATGAGACTTCTGTACGAATTGTTGCACTACAGCGTTTGAGTATTTGTTGGGGGGTATATTAACGTTGAATAATTTTGAATAAATAACAGTTATTTCAATGTATTTTACAATGATGCATTATTTTCAATTTTGTGTACGGTATATTTTCAAATAGTGTACCTTTCCCAAAATAACACCATACAACCTGGCTTATTGCTCAATATTTGTTGAACACATGGACTGGAGCGCAAAAAGATCAATCTATTTAGAGATCAAGAGAAACAAGAAAAATAACATTTAAAAACAGGAATCTACACGTTCGAAATTTGCAGATATCAGTTAAGGCGGTAAGTTATACAATAATATTTACGCTTGCAATAAATAATTATGAATTTCGTTAGAAATTAACGTAATATATAACTATTCTTATGTAACTTTTAAAAAATAGCTTACATTAAACGTGCACAACAGTATTGATAATAGTTGTTTCATGACACTGTAACGGTTAAAAATGCTAAAAACATCTTTTTACCACTATTTCATGTGTTGCATTGTATGTTGTGATATGTATGCAATTAGAAGAAGAGTGCAATATTTGTCTGCAAACAAAGGCATCGCACTCATGGGAAACAAAAATGAATTTCAGCGAAATGACAATTAACACATCTGTTAAAATTGTTCCTGGTCGCGTATACGCGAGGGTATTTGTAGTCGACGTTTTCATAAGCCAACATTATGTTAACATGCGTGCACGAACGGTACAGCAATCATAAATGCGTCATGATATGTATAAGCACGTCATCATAAAACACATGGAACATACCGGATTTCTGACTGATATTTACAGAAACAAGCATTATTAATGTGTATTGTTATAAAATAAAAATGAACATGTGACACCGCATAAATGTTAATGAAACAGTAAAAAATATACAAAGTATTTGTATTGCATTAGGCGTTTTGTTTTAATTTAAGTTAATATTTTTTATCCATACACAATATCAACGCATGTCTTTTAGAGAGACAAGTATGCTGTTTATTGTTTTATTTTTTGTCAGCCTGTGGAGTAGCTAGGTTACATTCACACATGCACAAATACATACATACCCGGTCCGGTAATTGAGCCTCAAGAATTCCGAATTATATGTTCTTAACACGTGTAGTAGGCGCGTGTTTAAATATGTAATAATTTGCTTTATGTGCAGTTATAGCCATAGTCCTGTATTGAAATATTTACAGTTGTTTTTATTGATTTAAATTTCAAGACAAATCTAATCCTCTTTCAGATTTTTAATTTACAAATTTTACAAATGAATGCACATTTGAATTGATGTCACTGTCTCGACAAACACAAACTAACACTTTGCACAATATTTTTAATGTATCTAATGACATACGAAAGCTGTTGCCTATGTTTTAAAACAAAACGAAAATAATTATATCAACATCACAGTCATACGAAAACGGGTCTTATGGCGTATGCGACCAGCCTAGCAAGTGACCAGTCTGAGAAACTGTACCGATTGTGCAGGAGCTGCGTTATCAGCCATAAAGTCACGCAGGGTTTTGTGGTCACTCAAGCGGACAAAACAGCTTATGACCAGACCGCGAGGATTCATGTTTCGGATTTTTCATTACATACTTATCTTACTATTTAAGATCCTTGTTATGCTAATTCTAGTAAACCTGTAAAACAGTATATACTCAACATACTAAGAATATGCTTATAATGAAACCGTGTAAACGCAATAAAATGAATGGCAGTATGAATCCAAATAAGAAGATAACTGCTGAAATTAACAATTATAAACAACGTGAGACTCACGCTGCACCAACAAAGGAACACATTATAGCGTGTAGTCTTTTATTTAAGCCACGAACACATTGTCAAACAGTGTGACACAGTAATAAGCGTTTCAATAGTAAATAATCTACATATCGCGTATTTACATTGATACATATTGCAATCTATTAAGTTTGTATAGTATGGCTTTGCATCAGTAATATCCAGCATTTCTGTCAAAACTCACACCTGTATACACATACGTTTACATTGAAAGTATATGAACATCAAATTGTAATAGAAGTACCATGAACGAATTTTGGAGGTGTGATTTTTGTTTGTTTTATTCGTAGAATAAATTAACAATTATTATTTATAAGGAGCGTTCATCTCAAGCTCAACTACAAGTACGATGGCAACTTGCATACATCACAAATGAAATCCCTATACCTGAACAAAAATGGCCTTACTCTTGAACCGTTAACACTAAGACATTTTGTATAAACTTCATTTAGCCATATGATTAATACGCTTCCGTACCAAACTATTGTAATAATCCTTTATAGCTGAAAGACCAACACAAATGCAACTACGACTAGCGTGTTACCCTAATGACAGTTTCGTGCGAGCATTATTTCTTTTCCGAGCACCAGGTAAATTCAATATATTCCTTTCGTCAACATTAGCAACATTGAGCGGTAAATCTCATAGTTGGCATCTTCGATGCTGTTTCATTACATTATTTTCGATATAAGTTCGTTTATCGCATTTAATAAAGTATCAGACTTACTTACACCGCATTACTACTTCAAGTGGTTTAACCAACAGGGAGTATGATTGATGGTTACGTTCAACAAGAAAATGATGCTTATTTGTGTCCCAGAGGGTATGTTTTCATAATTGAACCAACACATCAAAAAAATATGTACGCTACATTTTCACTTCAATGCAATGCGGAATGAACGCCACGTTAAGCGACACGTTAATGAACGGGGTATTTCTTTGAGATTTTAGGCGTAACCGTATTAAATGATACCTAGCTTTGCACTCAATTGCCATATTTTCACGATTTAATACGAACATGTTCCGCGATATAACAAGGTGTGATCGCCAGTGCAGTTACCACTTTCAACCGATGGAAGTGTTTAGAAGAAACCACGATTTAGTTTTGATTCAACGCCGCCACTTTCCCCGACAATAGTACGTTCTCCTAATTGTTGATACTCGACTGTACGGTTAGTTAAGGTCAATGCGCGCCGTTACGATGCGACCCGACAACGGTAGCTATTTTTATCACGAACTAATTAATAAATCACAATGCAATGAGAGCCGCGACTTGACATGAGTTATTACAGAAAAACAACTAAAATGCCCATCGAATTTACTGATTCTTAAGATCGTAAAAGATCGAAGCTAACCGCGAAATTCTTTTTGCAAAACATAAAGTGCGATCGATATTATGCAACGATGAGTAGCAAGCAAATAATAGGATCCTTGCTCGAGGTAAGAGGGACTATACCACAGATTTTCAAACTGATGATTTGAATATTTGCTACGTATTAAACAAAAGAACATTATAAATCAGGGAGCAAATATACTTTATGATGACAAGACTCGAAATACTTTTGAGTTTTAGTTTTGACAGAGTTAAAAACGGCTCCAACATTAATCGGTATGAACACACATAGCTTAATGTTGTCAATATAAATAGTGCATGCAAATTATGACCTGCATTCAAATTTAAAACACTACATATACTACTACTACTACTACTGACTTACTACTATACTACTACTTACTATACTCACTGCTCACTACTACTACTACGGCGGCTATACTCCCGACGACGATCGACGGACTACGTACGACCGATACGAGCCGAGCTACGACGACGACACGATACGACGAACGACGACCGACGACGCCAGCGACGAGGGACGGACGACGACGACGACGACGAGGCTGACGACGACGGACGAGACGGCGACGACGACGGACGACTGACGACGACTACTACTACTACTACTACTACTACTACTACTACTACTACTACTACTACTACTACTACTACTACTACTACTACTACTACGACTACTACGACGACTACTACTACTACTACGACTACTACTACTACTACTACTACTACTACTACTACTACTACTACTACTACTACTACTACTACTACTACTACTACTACTACTACTACTACTACTACTTCTACTACTACTACTACAACAACTACTACTACTACTACTACTACGACTACTACTACTACTACTACTACTACTACTACTACTACTACTACTACTACTACTACTACTACTACTACTACTACTACTACTACTACTACTACTACTACTACTACTACTACTACGACTACGACTACTACTACTACGACTACTACTACTACTACTACTACTACTACTACTACTCTACTACTACTACTACTACTACTACTACTACTACTACTACTACTACTACTACTTCTACTACTACTACTACTACTACTATACTACTACTACTACTACTACTACTACTACTACTACTACTACTACTACTACTACTACTACTACTACTACTACTACTACTTCTACTACTACTACTGCCACTACTACTACTACTACTGCCGTATTTGTCCCCTTATATAATGTTTTACATACTAATTAACGCTCATTTAGCTCCAGTTGTAATTGTCTCAAAAAGGAATATTAAGTAACAGCTTCTTGTAATATTGCATTGTATATATTTGCTGCAATGAACCACCGTCCTTTGTGCACATCCTATTACAAATAGTACACGCACTTTAAATACAAATCTTCTTTTGAACGTTCAATGGGTGATATTTTTATGAAAAATATAAACAAGCCTATGGTGCTGTTATCATTTCCCATATACTGCTGATGTGATTATTTTGTGTAAATAGTTCTTGCATAAACGATATTTCAGCAAATATTGATATGCATATCCAATGAAACACAAGCGTTTCTGTAATTGTGGTTGAACCGCTGTTGCAATAAGTTTTACACGTATTCGGTTCTGTTGAAAAGAAATATCTGAATTGATTGCGCATGCTGCGACGTTAATTTTGTAACATATTCAAGGCGTTGGTATAAATGACAATTATAAATGCATTTATCATACCGTAAACTTTGGGAATGATAGAACAACGTAAAAAACGCCAAAACATTTTTCTAGCTCACCAGCCATACCCGGCTATAATTGTCTTTGTGCTTTTTCACAATATCGTGTATGCGTGGTAGTATGCGTGGTTGTTTTTTGAATATGTAAGAACAAGTGGAACTCTTCTCATGTTTTTCTTTTTGTTATCACTGGGTATTAAAAGAGTATTGTTAAAAAGC
The DNA here is from genome assembly GCF_020536995.1 of Dreissena polymorpha. Taxonomy (NCBI): domain Eukaryota; kingdom Metazoa; phylum Mollusca; class Bivalvia; order Myida; family Dreissenidae; genus Dreissena; species Dreissena polymorpha. Next base: position 61,911,282 of record NC_068357.1, on the reverse strand, counting down.
ATCTACCTCTACTGCATGAGTCGAATAGAATGAAGGAAGTTTTTAGTGAAATGCCTATTGTTGCATACAGACGAGACAAGAACATAGCAGATATATTAGTGCATGTAAACACGAATCGGACTGTGACATGGGAAGTCAACCCAGTAGAAAGATGTACCAAAAATTGTGTTGTGTGTGACATGCTAGCAAGAGGGTTGCACAACCGTTGAAGAGTGGGTGGAGTGATCATTAGCAAAAGGCAGATATGTGAAGCATAGAACGTCATCTATCGAATAAACTGTATACAATGCGACAACATGGTTTATGTGGGAGAGACATCACGTTCACTAAAAGAACGATTTAAGGAGCATGAGGCAGATACAAGGCACCACAGAAGCAAACCTGTTGCTGAACATTTTAACTCCAGAGATCATGGTGTAGAAGACATGGGTGTATGCGTTTTACAAACTATAAGGGGCAATTCGGATTACTACCGCAAGATAAAAGAACTTAACTGGATTCAATTATTAAACACAGAAGATCCAAATGGTCTTAACACAAAGGCAGCTTCCGATTAAGTATGGCAAGATTATAGGCGATAGTGTACACAAAAACGACATTCATGTACACAATTTAAGTAGCAATAACTTATAACGTATGCGTGTGTATATGAGTATGTGTGTGAGTGTTTAAATATATGGATGTATGTATACAAATACTTGTTTATATGTAAAGCTGTAATTACACGTGCAAGTATATAAGTGGGTATGTACATGTGTAAATATATGCGTATATATGTATGCAAAAACAATACATCATAATTTAACTTCAATAAAAAGAATGGAATAGGAATTACTATAATTTATTAATTATTAATCATTTCAGTTTATTTTAATGTTGATAAATATAGTCAATAAGAATTAATGTTGAGATATTGTATTAATATTGATGGCTATAAAATTTAAATAGGAATTTTGATTTTGTGAATATTATTTTTAGGATGGTACAGTCAATATTTGTATTACTATTATAGTATAGTAGTGCAATTACAATGGGCAGGAATTGTTGATCAAGTAAAGGAACCATACAACAATTTATCATCAGTATGTTATTTATTTATTTTGGCGCAATTGTATATGCAATGGTAAGATATGACGTCATGAACTCATTTCCTGTCATTTTTGTCGTTCAAAAACATTTACTTTATTGATATACAAGACAATTATAACCATGTAGTACATTCATATTTGTAAACTTTGATAAAGCCCATTTGGGCGAAATATTAAAATAAAAGGGTGCTTTTTACTATGAAAATGTATATCTTTATCCCTACTGGATATTAAACTGAGTAAATTTGTATGTACAAATAACAACAATTTACAAATACGACCGCCCGCCGCCAGTATCGCAGGTTCATGTTAATTGCTTAATTATTGTGCAGATTAAATGTTCCTGCGTGATGACAGACATGAGTCTTACGCCCAACCAAAACACTTGGATATCAATTAAGCCCGATGTATTCCCCGAGCTTTGTGATAAAGAATGTTCAGAGCCGTTGCTTTGCTTCTTTCCATTATTGTTTTGATTTTGTTTGATATTGATGTTTACTCGAGGTTGATAATAACTACCTTTACTATCACTGCCGTATTCACGTGTATTAAAACTAATCCGTACATTTTTTAAGACTTGAAGTCTATAATTAACAATCCATACAGTAAATTATAATTCAAATCAATTGCACATTTCAAAAGAATATCCTACTGATAAATTATTCGGCACTATTTTCCCGATTTTTTAAAATATTGTATCACTTAGTATTTGGGCGTGTTTTAACAATATATAACTAACCTACCGAAATCAATATACCATGTTTTAAAGTCATTCCGATGTGGTTATGTTATATAAATCATGTTAAACAAATCATGTTATACCAGCTAAATACATTTTTACTGAATTTGGTAATTCATACAAGTGTTTTAAATTCCTATGGCCTACATATTTTTCATGTACAAACAAGACATGTTTTAGATTAATCATTATCGATATATTTATATTTGTGATTCGTGATTTCTTCTCTGTAAATACATCAAGCTCTTCAACATTCGGGTTTATACCGATTGCATTTGAATCAATTAGAAGTTCTGATTACTTATATATAAGCACAAATAAAAACTATTAATATGTAGCACTATACTATAAAACAGGCTCGAAATTAATCCTAATTCATTTCGGAAAACAATATGATTTGGATCTAAATTACAATGTGTGTGTTTCTCTCTTTACAAAGACATTTGGTTAATGATTAATCCTTTACGTATTCAATTAGTCACTTAGCTTTAGCAGGACAGTACATGAACTTATATACATAAAATGATGTTCTGGAAAGTGCAATGTAATTTGAAATATTAGTACATCTATGAATCTTAAAATAAGTTCTATAAAGTGTGCACTCGATTTGTAACGTAAAAAACATTTTATGGAGTAAAATCGACATTATCAAAATCTACTAGGTATTTGAATATGTACTACGTCATTTCAAAATGTTATAGGATTTGCGTAAACTGCTTGCATTCCTGCTATTGATTTATATAACATATTACGAAACAAACCATAAAATACGAACAGATAAATTCGGTTTTAGGGATTTTTACCGTTTATGCAACTATAAAAAGTTATGCATGATACCATGCAAAAGCATTGTAACAATTCAAAACGCTATATTCCTCAATTCAAATTTAATAATAATTCCAAATGTTACACGATTAAGTAGCACGCAGACGGATTCGTTCCAACTTCTTGTTTGTTTCACCAAAGCGACAGGCGAAAATAACAAAGGCTGCTTTTTTCAACTTTCACAATTAACAATGAATGGTGTAACATTTATCTTTGCGCAATTGTTTTAATTTTATTGTATGAACATTTTTTGCAATTTCAGGGTGCAGGATCAATTAGATTCACGGGGGTTTACACGCGGGCTGGACAGACTGTAAACACACCGTTAAGAACTACATTTTTGTGCAAATATCTCAAGTTAATGAAATATGTTTGCAAAATCTTCAGTGCATATAATGCCTTTTTGCTTGCAGTTGGTGTCTATATCTTAAGATTTAAGAATACATTATTTAAAACGCCTGAAATCGGTGCAAAAATTTCACGTTGCATGCAGCACAACCGTGTATATAAATCTATTACACATCACATTTTTGACAAAGAACACAGGCTTATTAACTAAAGTAATTTTGACGTTTTTCACATGACCATAAGCCGCATACAAAACTCTGTTATGCCCTAGTTGAAATTCTTGAGAAAATTGTTTTAAAAAAGTATATGAAAAAAGCACCACTTACCGGTGTGTTTAACATTCATTTGTGAACCCCATAACGAAATCCTACACCCTGATGTGCAGATGCTCCACACACTATGTTTTACTGACATATAAAAATCAAACCTCTACTTGATCTTGCCCTAATCGCCACTGTGTTTTATGGAAAGATGTTAAAATAAAATCACTTATGAGGAGTTAAAAATATACACACGATAAAAGCGATAAATTTGTTTATCGCCATTCGCGTTTGCTATTTTCAATAGTTTTATATGAGGACTATTCTTTATTGATAGATATTATTTTGTCAATGTATCTAACTGATGTACCGATTATATTATTAGTATCAACAACAGTTTAAATTGTTCGACAATTTCCTTTGAAAAGATAAGAGGACAATGAACCAAATTAGTAAATTTAAATCTGTCTTAGTTGCTTAATATTATTCTTATACAGTCCAAAGTCCATTACACAACTAAATTTAAAGCATTGCGCTATTCGAGTACATCGTATCTCTTTAAGAAATATATTAAATGCAATCTCACCGGTATCATTAGAGACATATATAAACATGCTTTTTATTCACTTTTATTATAATCTGGAGAAAAACACTCACATGCTTCAGAAACCGACAGCGTTTCAAAATATGAAGACAAAATCATCCCAACACTAATAATTTTATATGCAATTAAGTGATTACAACGATAGGCATGAGTGTGCAGTTTGTCTGTGATTGCCAGCTAATGGGTATTATTTTTATACTGAAAATTGATTTAAAATATATGTGTCCGATAAACTTTGATTTTCATTATAAAAAAACAACAAGTGTATCCGACAACCAGATTTCCCTGTTATGAAATCATTTACTTTCATGATAAATTTACATTAATACATGATTCGTCTATGCCAAAACTTTGTCCAATCAAAGATGACACACATAATTACGAAAACCATTTCTCTCGGTTCCTATGAAAGACCAAATTTCAATTAAATGTAACATGTTCACGTATATGCATTGTCGTTAATTGATTTAATTATATGAACGTTACTAAGTTGCATTTCTAATGAAGGTTTCGTGGTAACTGCACACATTTATATAGACCTCTCTTTGAAAGATTTTAATTATAATGTTTCTTCTGAATTGTTCTAGTTCAATCATTTGCTAGTTGTGAGAATTAGTCAGTATATTCAAAACAAAATAAACAATGCACATGGTTTAAATTAAAACAGTTATCAGTATGCAACCGAATACAGAAAAAGCAGGCAATATTAACTGGGTGCAGGATCAACGAGTTTTACAGTGGTTTAAACACGGACAGAACAGAAAGTGTACACACTGTGAACAACTTCACTTTGAAAATATTTCAAGTTATTGGAGTACAATTGCAAAATTTTGTGGTGCATACAAGACAGTTTGTCTTGCAGTTTATGCCAATATCTTAAGAATTAAGAGAAAAATCTTGAATATGTCGGACATTGGTGCTAAAATTTCACATCGCGTGCTGCATAACCGTGAACATAAATGCGGAACACATCATACTTTTTGCCAAGAACACAGGCTTATTAAATTAAGTTATTATATATTTTGAACTACCATAAGAAGCAAAAAAAGTTTTGTTTTGTACTACTTGAAATTCTTAAGAAAAATTGTTTTTATTTGTTTTTTAAAAAGGCCGCACTTATCGATGTATTTACATCCATTCACGTTCAATTGGGAATCCCACTAAATCACGTGATCCTCAACCTGTATTTTTTCTTGTCTGGTTGCTGTTAGTAACACACATTAATACGTTAACAAAAGTGTAACTTATGGGTTAAATAAAAGAGACAAAAATTAAAATTACATAAAATTAAAAAACTATCTTGATTTTGAAGTGCACAATAATGTATAGCTTATAATCACTCGGCTTCAGGGCGTTCGTAAACGTAACCATTTAACCCAATCACAAACCGAACAACCCTTAATTTCATTAAATTTGATCATTAGCTTGCAACTCTCACGTAAAGATAATTCGAGAATTAAAATAACTAGCATTACCATAGGCATTTTCAATTATGTAATCAAATGAACGGAGCGTTTGTTTAAATTGTATACTCTTGAAATAGAGTTATTGATTCATCAATGCGAAAAGCGATATACTTTCTAAATATGTTTTCTTAAATTTGAAATTCTATTTCGCTAAATTTTTCTATAAACATGTAGATTATCTTTTTAACAATTGCGATTTTTTGAAAAACTGTCTCAATTTTTGCGATTTATCGTCATCGGCGACAATTTGTTATCGACAGAGGGAACCCTGACTTGCCAAACTGTTAGACACATACAGTGTGCTAGAAAAGTTAACAACGCACACACCCATGACTAAAGCTGGGGAAATCGCATGTGAACGATTAGGTTTTAAACCGCCTTAAAGTAGCTCAAATCATCACTCTTGGTCCAGAATTATTTACAGAACATACGCCTGTCAATATCAATTCGCCTCAAAAACTAGTACTGGAAATTCGATAGAATTAACAGGGAAAACTATTTAAAATAATTGCAATTTAAAAAGCCATCAGGCAACCAGAATTGTAGCTTTCCTAGTCATGAAGAATAAAAACTAAACGAGTAACAACTACATCTCGTTTTTAATAAAATTAGATTTAGAGACATTACATTTAAAAGCGATGATTAAATAGATAAGTACTGCTTCTATTGAGTTTATTGGTTATCAAAAATACACCATAGCAACACAATCAGTTATAAAAATATGAATTTATAAGTAGACACCCGCTCGTGTTTCAAATATTGTCCGTTCTGTCGTATTATAAATTATGATATAGTGCTCGTTCCAGGCTAAAGGACAACACACGTTCAGTAAAATAATAGGCAAGATCGCGCCTTGGATAATTTTGTTATGACAGACACAGAGAGACAAAAACTCGCCCATCCATGGGTGTACACGGACGTATGAAAATTTATCTGGTCAAGTTTGTTATTTTCGGAAAATTATACGAACCGTACACACACTTTATAGAGTTTAGCGTTTATTTCAAACTACATAAGACTTTTAGTCCATGAGTACACACATATTACAGCAATATATATACACAGATGGCAAATGGCTTACAGAATTTTGAACAGAGTGGTCAACTGTAGAAGAATTTTAACAACATAAGCATTATCAGTGTCGAAGCGTGTTGTGTACTCTACAATCCTGTAAGAGTCCAATGTCAGGGACCACTCTTGTTTGACAAATGATGACTGTATTTTCAAGAGTTATTGAAATCTCACATGGTGTGTACGGTCATAAACATATGACGAGTTTAAACAGCACGCGACGATGTCAGCTAGGAAGATGGTGTGCCAACGAAACATGTGTACTTTACTATTCAAGTTGAAAAAAAACTCACATGCAATATTGGATGAATAGTCACGTGAAAGTTATAATTAAGACGGCAAATGGCCTTCATCCGTTGATAACTTTTATGTACAGTAACTTATATTTCGAAAATAATTATTAAGACAACTGTATTGGTAAATAAATTAGGAGCAAGCGCAGCAAACAGAGACCGTTTTAGCCAATAATGGCTTACTTAATATCTAATAACTTTTTTACATAACTAAATTAACCTTCATTTTGATTGATTGCTCAAATTTACATAACTGTGTCAAATGACGAGTATATTTATTTAAAATCCAGACATATTTAGAGCTGTCAATTCCTGTAACCATCACCTAGTAATTTAATAGAGGTTACAAATTGCCAATTGCAATGGCGGTACTGATCATTAAATATAATTTTATTTGTTCCAACGTTGACCTTGTTATTTTGTATCAATACGTTTGCATAAGTAAACGATATTTAAACGAATGTCTAAATAGTTTTCCACAGATTCCACTTTTGAAATTGAAAACTGGAAAATCAAACAAAACTCCCTTATCGAGAAACAATTACATGCCTTATGCAAACTCAATCTATGAATAAGGCACATTTAGTTACGTGACCAAAATCTGACTCTAACTGATGCTCTATTAATATCTTTTGGAATGATTTACTTTCTCAAATAGTCTTCGTGACAGGTATGTTACTAACAAATGGAAATGCCTTGATAATCTACCAGCCAAGTAATTTAGGTAGATGTACCAAGGTAGGTATTCACGTAAATCTACATATTCCACTGGCATACAAAACGTATACATTAACGAACAATACTACACAACGTAATTTATTGTATTAACCGTGTTCCGATCAATCGTGCTTCATATAATACAATTGTCATGTATATAACATACAGTTCAAAACACGTAGCCCACGTTTAAATGGTGTAATTATAGATAACAAGCTTAATTTACTTGACGTAAACCATTGTTGCGCCCTTAATTATGTATCGGGCGTCAATTTACTGGTATATTACGTTTGGCTTTCTGGTAATAGAGAAGGTTTATCGAAATATACCAATTAGCAAAGCTGGTGTTTTGTTTAACACGATATGCCATTCTTTCTTTAATCAGACAATTTCAGCTACTCTCTGTCGGTAAGATACACCGAAGATTAGATAAATCAATTATATATGACACTTGTGGGATGCGACTATGCGCGTCGTGAAGACATAGAAATGTAAAATAATTCCATAACGCCTGATGACTTGACACTTCATTAGCAAAAATAAATTGTCGTTGATAAAACACGTGGTGAATATATTGTGACTTATAATACTTTCTATTTGATATGCTAGGGTCTCATTTGTGACACAATACTTTATATAGAGGCTTGGCATCCCTAAATTCAGAAACAACACATCACACGCCGGGTATGAGGATACTTCGATAACAGATGGGACTTCGATAACAGAGAACAACAAAAGCCACGCGCGAGCGGCGAGTTCTTCAGTTGTTGTTTTTTTGCATTTATGTTCTCTTCATTTGGTTTTCAGACATGAAACATTGTTTGGTCGATTAATGGTATAGTACTTCAAATTGCGACGAAAGAAATTCGTGGAAAAAACGGTGGATTTTATACAAAAAATGATGTTATTACATCGATAATCACCATGAATTAGATGATGAAATACTGTTTTAGTAAGCAAGCGACATATCAAAATGCATGTACTGGTGTAAATTAAAAACGAATTACCGAAATAGTCTTTATCCCTCTGGAATATGATAAAGATACACGTGAAAATAATTCGATATGTCTGATGAGTACAGTCCAGATGACCATACATTTTCCAGTTTTGGAGTCACCTAACAGATGAATTTTTGCATAGTACACGAGCTTAAATTATTTTAAATTACATTCTTTGTAGCACAACGTCTGTTTAAAGAATGTGTAATTATGTCCTAATGAAATTATTAAGGCCATTTACTTATACATACTAAATAGCAAGTCATGAAACATCACTCTGCTAAAAATGCAACTTACAGATAAATATCAGCAGCGATGCGGGTCCAAAATTCTAGTGGAACTTTTTGGCTCAATGTCAGTAAATTAAAACAATAGCAATAATGGAACAGGCGGTCGATTACATCGACCGATAGTGTTGTCAAAGTAGTACATACCCGTCGTTGTTATTAATATAAACACACCACCTTCTGCATATGATCTTGGACATACATGACATAAGTATATTAATATACTTATAAGTTAATATAAGTTAATGAATGTTACTTTTTATTAGTTTCTTTCCACAAATGACGCATACAAGATTTCATAACATATCTAAATTTAATATCTAAATTAAAAGCATTAGTATGCGACACTTAAATTACAACAATTGGTATTTTCATTAAAGGGGCCTTTTAACAGATACTATAAATCTATATATACTGATGTTTAGAAGATCAGTTATCTTGAATAAATATTATGAATTAGAAGACATGGTATAGTTATTGTCAATTGTATTCCTATTCCATACACTATTTCTCGGTTCTCGGGCGATGGTATAATCCTTTAGGCTTCATTTTCATCAGTTTCTTCGGATAAGCGATTTCGTCCCAAGGGGAAAAGAACGTTCCAATGCGGTGCCACTTTCTTTAAACAATTGAAAGCTTCAGTGTTGTGTTTAAGGGCTGTATTTCGTCCGGTCATTTGCCTTTAACAAAATACGAGCGGATTGAAACAAGATTCATTATTCCTATATTCCTATGACTTTGATTTGATTTCCCAATGTATTTCGCATGCCCTACATTCAAGAAGACTGTAATCTCTAACAATGATTGAATTGCCATAAATGGCACAAAGATATCATCATAGTATGTATGTGATGTTTATACATTTTAACGAACATAATGGAATATGATAAAACATTTCCTTCTAGGTTGTCTCAAAACAGATAAAGATATTTTTAAAATTAGAATATATTTATCTGCATTATAATTTTATATTGAGAAAACAAACACTATTATGGGAGAGCTTTTCCATACATCCAGCATGCATTTGGCAAGTCATAACAAATTGAAATCTCCCTGAGAGATTTGACTGGTTCGAATAAAAAAATGGTTGATTTGTTTTAAAGGGTCGTCATATGTATTTTTGATGCATCAGTGATTACAAATGGTATACAACTGACACCATATTTTAACTAAATGCATCGATCTCTTTAACGCATAAAACAAAACAAAAATTAAATTGTTTTTGTGAAAAAGAGGCACTTCGCTATGTACGATATATTTTACATTGTTATTAAATTAGTTATTTAATATACTGCACAGCCTTGAAAATTACACTGAAGCTGCAACGTTCACTTTTTACAAATCATGTTTTCAGCAACATTATTTCTTCTCCAAGGTACATATGTATGTTTAATAATAACTGATTACACGTTATCTTTTATTTTGCATAACAGTTATGCCTTGAGTTAATTATAAACAAATTGCACGCAATCCTCTGTTAATTAATTCTTAAAGTACATTTCTGTTTCTTGTCTATGATCAACCTTTCACTCATACGAAATATTTTCTCAAGTGTTAAGAATAACGCTCGTGTTGTAACAATAACGCGTTATTTGAATGCGTTTTTGTGTGCATGGAAAAAGGTAAACCTCCAAAATATTGAAATATATGTGTTTATCATAAACAAGCGCAATAAGCAAATTTTGACAACAATGGTTGATTTAATTTATACAGTGTTTTTAATTTATACAAAATAATGTTACACAAAACTTAATCCATGTCGTTTTGATTAATAATAGTAATTATATTTCATCGCATAAATGCAATGAAAATAACGATAAATGTCACTACATACACATACATATGTATATTACAACGTACAGTCGGATCCTTCTTAAGGTGCTTAGAAAGTCAGGCATTTACTTTCATTCTCGTGCTCATACACCTTGATTTACATAGACAGTGTGTCAAGAGGACGTTGGCGGTGAGTAATTGCCACTAATGGGCCTACTCGACATAATGAAAATAATTAATTAATATTGTCATCGTTATTGTTTTCTAATAACAAATGGTGCTATATTAGTTGTTAAAATTATAATTTAAACCTTTAATTTGCATATGTATAATGTAAACTAAAATGATACAATATTGGTACAGAAAGTGAAAGATACCAATGTGTGACCTAATTAATTGCTTCTTTACAACTGAACAGATACAATATTTTAATTATTGCAGAATATCGACGTTACGTTGTCGCGTCCTCTCATTGATTGATAATATTGAAGTAAATTGCGTGTGACCGACACATTCTAACGTCTAAACTCAAACAGTGTGGTCAGAAAGTTCAACTATCTCAAAAACCGCACGGAATAAAATGTATGATGGTTTGCTGAATTGTGCACACTATTTGTTGTTAAACACAGTTACAGCAAAACCATGTTGTAGCATTTTTTGTTATAATATTTCATTTTGAAAATTGATGAAAGAACATTGTAAAAAAATAATATAAATTTTGTTACATATCGAGAACAGAGACTATATCAAATACTCAAGAACAAATTCATCATTGTCTATGCCATTGTAGTGAGAGTCACGTGACTATAGAGCCAGCTCGGTCGCCTCATCATAATCTGTTTACCCCAAGTCACCAAATGGATTTTCCGAAATTAAAGTACATTTTCGTGAACCTTGATTAAGATAATCAGAAAACGCCTTTGGAGCCTTTGACATGGTATATCTATCTCCGAACACCACACAACTACATACATACATACATATATCTATAACCCTTTATATTTGCAGACAGCTGCAAAAGCTGTAATGTACAGACCTCGTTAAAAAGAGCATGATGCATCTTGAATGATATTTTAAGATCTCACTAACTACGCTAGGGGTTTCAGTGATTGTTAAATTCTTTCTTTCTTCTATGTTTTATGCTGCAATCTTTTAAAAAGTTAACATATAAATATACTTTTGTATCGCGTTTGAAATATTCTGTTTGAATTGTTACAATATAACATGCCGCCATACGATTCTGCTTCAGTTCTGTTTCGCGTTAAAAAGAGCAACGAGTCACTCTAGACAATGACAAGGGAATGTTGCTTATCGAAATGTAATTAAGATAAACTGTCGTTAAATGTTGATGAGAGTGCTAGTGCATACTTGCATGGTTCGTCAAAACATAATGATCGGATACCAAACCGTGTATGTCCAAACTGAACGTTAATGTCTTGCACTTAACGCTTACGATCAAAGCGATTACAACACAGATAAGCGTTCATCTACTTAAACCCGTACGTGTTTTGCTCATGCATCTTTAAATACTTTGCGTTTGATCCGCCAAATCAGACGTCCAGTCATTAACTATGTAGTCTGACGTGATCTAAGAAATCACAAGAATAATATAACGAAAGGCTTACATGTGGTAAATGTTCTTGTTTATCCAACGACGCATAAACACCACCATAGAGTTTGTGTTTCTGCTTCATTAATCTGCTTTCCTCGACTTAATTTATTTTCGCCCAAACAATTTGTAATCTAACGAAACCAACTCAATATGTTGTAAAGCTATCAACTGTTATATCGCGCATAAATATACACCGTTAAATGAAATGATAACGTCATATTGTCAAATTAATGACAAAATACCACAATTATAAACATGTTTCATATTTTTAAACAATTTATAGCCGTCTTTTTGTTCTATGATATTTTCCTGTAAACCAAATGTTAGAATTAAATAAGGATACCCATACTATAGGACGTAGTCTCATTATTGAGAGAGTGTGTGTGGTAACAAATACTTCTATGTTATTGTTCATACACCACAGCTCTAGTAACCAAAATCATTTAAATAGAGCAAACTGCAAAATCATCCTCAGAACCTTCTAAAAATGTATGTTTTAAGCTTTCCGTTTGATACGTTGGAACGCGTGTTCTGCAGTTAACTTTGGTCGCATTTTAGATTTCTTCTATTAACGATATTTCGCCAAACAGGAGAATGTCGACATTTAACGAAACTGTCATTAAAACCGGATGCTATATCTGAGGCTCACAAATACAAGACTAAGGTGATGTAATAATCAAGGATTATGTTTTCTATACATAATCTAAGGTGGCATTTAGGCACTACATATTTGTCTGCAAAGAGCTGGTCTTATTTATTTTTGCGTTTACCGTTTAGTGGGTAATACGTTTTTGATGTGTATTTTGTGATGTAAATGTGTTTCAATATGCTTATAGGCGTTATAATAACTAACGATAGAAAACCGTGTTAAATAGCATATTTGTGCAGATGATAGATGTGTGCCTGTATGCGACAGAATACATTATCATATCAAAAATAAACTTTTACACTTCAACACGATAATAACATAATGAATGTACACTTATGATACATTCGCCATTAAGCGACGACCTATCAAAATTAACGAAAACTAATATACAGTTGCATATTTATATTCGAGGAACTAGACGTGTTAGTCAAATTTGAAACGTGAAACGGAATTGATCAGATTATATGGACCTGTACACAATGATTTGGTTGAATTTCACTTTATGTTTGCGCAAAGCTAAATCAATCAAATCAGCCATGTTTGCAATTTTAATTTTAATGATAACACATTCATCTAATAACGCATATCGGAGAAACAAACACAGTTTATAATAGTATATAATGTATGTTTATACGCATAGTTTTGTTTGCGAGTATATTTCTTCTGTTGATTTCACAACTACAGTTATAATTGATACGTTAACTGTACTAACACGTGTTTGCTTCGCATCGCTTAGAATCATTCAATCGATGCAAGCGTGTATCGGGGATGTCAGGTATAGAATATATCACCTAGTATCAATCGTCGACCACTTGATGGTTTTGATGCTTTCAATGTCAACATATTAAACAATCGAAATGCGTATACTTATACAAATCCTTATAATCGCGCCTCTTTAGAATAAAGATGTTGACGCTTTTTGTCATGATCTTACATTTTTAGTTTCATCTAAGATTAATGTGCATGAACTTATTTTGACTCGAAAGTAGTGCCTATTTCCAAACAGTTCCATTTCTCTTCTGGTACATAAAATATTTAGCAATTGTTAAACGTATTTGTGTGATTACTTGTAAAAGTATATGTGCGCCTGCAACATTAAGTGCATTTCTAAAGGGAAAATGATAAATTATGAACGTTTTGGATGAGTTTAATGGTTAATTGGGCTTTTGTCAAAATCTTAACTACCGAAACTCCCTATTATGGAATTTATTACAATTTGCAAAAGATTAAATGTTTTATTTTTTATCGTTTATATAATTGATAATTTGCTTGAACTATATTAAATTAAGAAAAGTAACGAAAACCGTCTTGAAAATTTGCCGTTTTACAATTGGACCCAGTGGGAATAGGTTTCAGCAGAAACTATCTGTTCGTTCTTAATATTCTCAAATTCAAAATTTAAATGCATATCTTAATGAGCTTTTTAAACAAGGATATGAATTGTAACTGTTAATAAACTGCTCACAATGAAGAGTATCGACCCGTGAATATTGAAAATGTTTTGAATGTACATTATGAAGACGACGAGAATTACTCTTAGTATAAATATTCAAATTTAATTAGTACACAAAACGTATTGTTTGTAAAAATGAAAACAAGAATTATAATCGTGATTTAAAAATACACATACATTTTCAAACTCTATCTCTAGATAATTTTGAGAACAATGTATATTCATAAAATATGACTCAGAAACTAACATATATTTTAAAACATAATCAGCAAACACATACACTTAAAACTAGAGGTGAGCTCAGTTCAGTTCCGTGTTTGAAATAACACAGCGTAAATTTTATAAGACTTAAGCAATTATTATCGACACACATCTATCTGTTAGTGTGATGATAAAAATATGTTCGTATTGGCAGATGTTTCCATTATAAATCTACCCCAAGATATCACATCTTCACCTTGTTCGATAGTACAGTTTGGTTGTTTTATAATGTGCAACTAATTTTGAAGGTTCTGTTCTTTTCCCGGATATAGCTGTAATTCCATAAAATGTTGGGGCTTTCTGTTTTTATGTCTTGTTATTTTGGTTTCGTCTTGTAATCAGTATCCCCCCCCCCCCCCCGAATAAGAACATAAGTGGGAAAATTATTGAAATACGCATATTCATAAAAATATTCTTGTACAAATAAATAAATTATTTTAACATTTTGTTTGAACAGACAACAAGTTTAAAAGGAATAACCACTCCGAAATGAGTTAAGAACGTTTGCCCATTAATACTGATTATTCACCCATGCGTTAATAAGCATAATTCGGAAGGCCAGACGTCAAAAAAGGTGAGAAAAACGTTGCGTTTACTTCGAAGTATAAATTTGCTTCTTTGGAGAAATTCGAAATAAACATTTTCATTTGAGTTAAGTAATATTCAGCAGGAAATATTATTTTGACAGCGTGATCAATGCGAATTAGCAATTAATTCAAATTAACGGTGTTCAAAATACTGGTTTCCAACTTATCACCGTGCGCAATCTTTATTGTGCCAATCATTTTAGAGAACAGGTTTAAGTATAAAACTTCTTATAACAAGCAATCTAATGAATCGCAAATCAAACAGAATCTGGATTGATATCACTCACATAGTAAAATTGTGTGAAAGATGTATTGGCTCTTTTCGTTATGAATGAACAGGGGAATGTCCTACTTTGAGACAGGTCATTATACACCTAGTGTGCACACTTTTAGGAATTATAATTAGAATGTTTTTTTTGTTATAGGCTAAATTAAACTCAGACATAGTACATAGTATTTTGCCAGGAATGTGTAATCATGTTTTCATCTATATAGCTTCACTTATCATTACTATGTCAGTTCTCTGTCAGAAAGCTTACGTTGAATCGATGTTGCTTAAAGGAATGACGTTCCGTTTGCCCGACGTCATTGAATGAGATTGACGCAAAGTCTTTGTTTTCATCTGGGCATGAATCGACGCAAACACTTCTAACGAACTGGCGAGTTCAGAAGCTAACAGAACCGAACTCAATGTTACACGAGTCATTTTCTGTTCAGATAATACAGAACAGAACAGAAAGTTTATTCATATACTAGTAACTTGAACATTTCTAGTTCATCGTTCTGTTCTGTTCTGATTATACAAATAAATAATACAAATTAATGATACAAATAAACATATGATTGTTTTTCAACTTTTCAAAATTCAGTGTTTGGTAATACAAAAATATGTGTCATTCATAATTTTGAACTCCACATCCGGCTGGTTTAGTAACTATAGTGCAGAGTTTCCAAGGCTAACGATATTGCTACTCTATTAATCAACGAGATAAATTTGATTGCAACATATACTAATTTATATTTATTTATATATAAACATATGCAATGAGGTGCAATTTTCAATATGATTAATACAAAGTTGCGTGTTATACCCGGTCCGACTGTGATTGTGTCTAAGATGCGGTTTGGTTGCATTTAGTACCAGTTTGCATTCAATGTGACAGACAACCGTCCAAACTCATCAAACAACTATCTAACGTTAATTTGGTGGTTGTTTTTCGGTCAGAGCTGCGTTGACGCTAAATATTAGTTCCAAACATGTCAATTGAAATGGCTGATGATGTTTTTTTTGTTTTCCTTTACGATTTTCGATCTAGCTTGTATTGAAACAAACTAATAGAATTTTGTTAAGAAACCAACATTCCAGCGCAGTTTTGTATTTCAATAAATACCTTCTGTGTATTAAAAACGTTAGTTGTAGGGACTATTACTTACATGACCATCAAGCATAGCGTGCGTTGTTTGGCTAGTCGTCTTGGCCCAAGAAGTTAAACGTTATATTTTAACCTATACAGCTACAACGACCACACATAATTACGGCTGAGCTTGTAAGAGGGATACTTTTGTAAACAAGATGGTTGCGATAAAGCAAATAAATGATTATGTTCTTTTTACAGTTATATATCGTAAAGATTTTCAATGTGTGACGCGAATAAGACTATATTTATATGTATTAAGATTCAAACGGAGACTTTATCAATATAACGATAACACAACTATTGAATGATGCTGAATACTTGTAAAAGCAAAGGTTGGATTCCTAATGCTGGTACGAATTTTGAAATGAGAGTTCAAGACAAGATACAAACCCGTCCATGTACTGCAAAATTGGATAATGCCCATTGATTTATAATTCTTCAGAGACACTATTATGGATTAGCCTTAAATAAACAAGATATTTTACTTATAATATGCTTGATGTAATTTGACACAAACCGACACGTACTGGATGAAATGTCATACCAAAAGATAATATATTATTTACTGTAAAGTAATTATAATTTTAATTATTATAATTGCAAAGTTTAGCATTTTCAAAAGACTCTTAGATGTGCATTTTATTTTGATAAATTGATATAAGTATCGCTACTCATAGCCTACAGTAATATCAATACACTGTTTCTAAAATACCTTTTAAGCTAGAAGTTATTAGATTTTGCTTGTAGTTCGTTGTCTACACAAAGCGTTAATAAGTATTTAAAGCACATAAAAGTGCATATGGCTGAACAATTGTATTGTGTAAATAACACAATATGTATATCCATATTCGTCAATCAATTAATTTATGTATTAAACTTAATTTGAACTAATAATAAGTTATTCTAGTGGAAATTGTTCGGTAAACCTTTCCTTTTAGGTGTATGTGTGTATAAATGTTCGTTCTTTATTATACGCTTGGATGAAACCTGGAATATATAAATATAAACATCTATCCATAAGTCATTAATCACTCAGTGGAAATGACTGCGTGAATGATAAATCAGGTCTATTTAATCTGGAATGTGCTTCACTGCTCTTGCCTGCTAAACATGTGCTACATTCTTATGCTGTGTATGAATTGTTCAAGTATTGATACTGTGAGCGATTCATACAAAAGATGCGTAAGAGTCAGGAGCATTTCAGGCAAAGTCCTCGTTTTGCGTGGAGGAAACAGTTTCTCTAATCCGAACAATCATTTATTCAAGCATGAACATCAGAACATAAGATATCAGATGTGTAAGAGTGGTGTTCTGTTTGAGCGTTTCTTTGTTTCCATGTCACACGTTCTTAGCAGTTGTCTCACAAATCTTAACTCCGGGATACCGATCCAGTTAAAAAATATTAAATAAGCATTCTCATAATATACCTCTTAAACATGTTTCTCTGGCATGGACCTTCCTATTCCAACTACATACCGTAGCCTACAAATCAACCTTGTATGCACCAAATCGTATACTCTCGAGATCTGGTGATTGTCATTCAAACCCACGAATGATTATTGATCAATATCCGTATACACAACTGTTATGTTCCATTGTTTGAGACGTTAAATGTGCGTATCATATGAAAGCAGCCTTTACGATAACAACTTTATCGTCAAAAAGACGTAACAAACTGGCGCAAATACAACCAATACATAACAAAGAGTCTGTGTTACTTTGTTTCATCCACAATAATATTCATTATACTATATGTGTTAAGAGCCATTTTTTTTAAATAGCGCGAAATCATGACTGTTTTAATACATGCAATATATAGAGAATAACAGGTTACTGCCTGTTCGTTTTGTAATATATCAGGCGAGGCTTAGAATAAAATAACGACGAGGCTTGCCGAGCCGTTATTTTATTCGTGCCCAGCCTGATATATTACAAAACGATCAGGCAGTAACCTGTTTTTCTGTTTATCATACCACTGACACCACTCACCCCGCTTTTCAAGAAATAATGAAAAATAATCGCTACGCCCTGGAGCCGCTGCATTCGTTTATCGCGCATGAATCTTTCTAAAAATAGCATTGTTCCTCAACACGAAAAGAAGCGCCGTTACATGTAATTTAATAAAGCTGTTTCTTTCTCTTTCTTCTTTTATTCTGCAACAAAACTTTAAGCAGCAATACTTTATTACACAAAATGAAAGCATATATTATACATTTTAAGGGCAAAACTTTATAATCGTTGTAACATGTCAAGGCAAGTGCAGTCGCTCACGTCTTCGCAGTGTGTCAACACGTGTAAAGAATTGAATTTGATGTTTTTTATTAGAATTTGGAATATATACTGCGTGTTTGGTTTACTGTGGTGGTTGTTCGTAGATATTGAGGTTCTGCACGTTAAGTACAGCTCCAAAGAACATGTCATTTATTGGATTTTGGCCAGGAAACTTTGCTTGTGAAACTGCCGGGTGGGTGGGGAGAGAAATGTTCATTTCAGAAGTGTTGACAGAAGTGCATGAAACAGAAAGAGTTGCAGTAGAACATTTTGCCAAAAGGTTTGAACATCTTTTTTTGTGTTTGTTCGGAAATTTCACTGTTATTGGTTATTTACTGTACGTTTTTGTGTCCTGTTATTTGCATGATTTCGGTGGGTGCGATATTGAAATTGAAATCCCTAGTTTTTGAACAAGGTATTTTCCGCAGGTACTTGGAAAAATAAATTTGGTCCTTATATATATAAAAAGAGTAAAGGTATCCAACGATAATTTCAAAGGTGTATTGAATAACACAATGCAACACCATAAACCATCAAACAATGCACACATATGTCGTTGTGGTTGCCAGCAGGAAGGGTCGATCTATGATAAAACACCTTTTATTTGATGAAAATCCACCAGTATGTCCAAAACAGCTAAAAGTTTCACAAATATGACCCCAAATTCAATGTAATTCCGGACGTCCAGCTGTCAGTTATGAATGAAGGCGATTTTCGGTCGATTTTTGACAATAAAATAAGAACATTGCTATAAAGTCCACGACTGTTTTTCATTTACTAAGTTTGCCTTCGAACTACGGCGTTCTTAAGTCCCAGTTGAACGGTAAAAAGTCGGAAATTCAGAAGAAACAACACATTTAGTGTACTTTCACTTTCACGACCATCATTTTGAGGCAGAAATCGGTGTAACGGACAGAAGATGTTTCTATTGGTTGAAAATAAAATTGGTAAACTTGTTCTATAATTTACGACTTATCCAACCAATCGATAACAATATAATAATTTATCGCGTTCCATCAATAAAATGGATTCAGTTTGAACATAAAATATAATAATATTGGTGTATTTTCTACTTTTTCTGAGTATTTTTGTTGCGCCGTTATCAAAGAACAACGTAGTTCGATGGCAAAATGAGTAAATAACAAACGTACTTGGAGTTTATAGCAAAGTTCGTGTTTAAGTGTGAACAATCAACCGAAAATCGCCTTCATTCATTACTGACAGCTGGACGTCCGGAATTACACACTTTCATTTTGGGGTGCTATTTGTGAAACTTTTGGCTGTTTTGGACATACTTGGACGATTTTCATCAAATAAAAGGTGTTTTTATCATAGATTGACGCTTCCTGCTGGCAACCACAATGACATATGTGTGCATTGTTTGATCTTTTATGCTGTTGCATTGTGTTATTCAATACACCTGTGAAATCATCGTTGGATACCTTTTCTCTTATTATATATATATATAAGGACCAACACATTTTTTCAAGTACCAGTGGTGTTTTCTAGCAAAATGATTACACATGTTATTTGTTTTTTCAAAACCGGCCTCGATTGCCATAGTTTTCAACATCTTGGCAATTTTTTTTCACCAAGTTTCTGCTGTGATTAAACAGTGATTAAAAATACATTTTCCTTGTGTTTTTTTATAGATTTTTCTACTTTGCTTTCAGGCAGTCACGTGTGAGGGAAAATCTGGACCACTGCTCCGGAAGATAGAGTATAGGTATTTTGCTCTTTGAAGTTTCCGTCAATGCTTCCCACGATGCTACGCAATGTGACAGGCTCGTATTCATCATCATCATTCTTGCGAATGGAGAGCAGATATGTGGCAAGATATTCATCTAGATGGTCGACTGATAAATTGTGTATTGTCTTCGTTTCGCCTTTCTATGCAAGATATTTTTGAAATCGACTGACATCTGCCAGTGTTTTACGGATAGTGTTTTTGTTATCTTCGGCTTCAATTAATTTTTGTACATCTTCGGTTGTTATTTCTATGGCGTCTGATATGTTTCACTGTTCTCAGTTTTTGATTTTGTTTCAGTAAGGGATTCTAAATAACTTTTATTTAAATTGACATATGCATTCGTGATTTCATCAAATGGTTCATTAAACACACTCGGATTTATTCCAAACCGATTGGCAAAGTTTTCCTCAGACATAACAACTTCCTCCATTAAACCGTCCCAAACAATGTCAAACTTACCTCCATCCACAAAGTCTGACATGGTAATGTTTATTTATTGTATTGATATATGTTTTTTATGTTTAAGTCCTTATTTTCAAAAGAAATTAGCTTTTAACGAGCCTTATCAAACACAATTCATGTGGCAAAATTGGCAAACTGTAATACAAATGTAACCTTAATAATAATTTATGATTTAAAATTATTTCATTATTTAATGCGTATTACATTGGGTTTTATTGTGAAGTGTGTTACTATTTTAATTTTTACTATTTTTACTTTTTTTATTATTGTTTGTGTTATTTGTTTGGTCTGTTTTTTTAAGTGCTGAACTTTTCACATAACCTTTGACCTTTGATGTTTGCATATGAAGGCGTGTCAAAAAAGTAGTCCGTTTGTTACACGACGTCATCAGCATGTACTTATTCATTCTTAATGTTTGTAAACTACCTTTTTTCTGTTTTTGTTGTTATTTGTGGATTAAATGTAATACATATTGGTATCAAATTGTTTGTTTTGTTAAATCTGATTCAGTTTTACAATAAAACAAAACATTGTACTTAAGTCTTAGTAGCCTCCACACATGACTGATATATGAACTTCCTGTTGACCGTGATATAAAAAAATATATCAGGCAACAGGATATCAAGCAGATATTAATGTGGTGTATGATAAAAATGCTTATGCATATTTCTGCGCACAAAATCGTTGATGTCGTCCAATAACGATTTAAACAATAATGCTTAGCAAAATTATTTTTCAGTTCTGATGATACATATTGCTTGTTGTTGTTGATTTTCAGATCGATATGAACGACGGTACAAATTCATCAGAGCGAAACGTTAATATCGTAGATAAATCCTCACAAGTAAAAATGGCAATTTTAAGTGTTTACAACATCTTTTAAGCAATTACATGTAAGGTAAATTTGAAACTGACAGAAAGAGATAAGCTTCATATACATAACGTTTTGTTTTACAAACATATCTTTCCGGTGTAGTTTCGCTATACAATACGTATTAAAATTGAAGCAAATACGATACCTTCCGAGATTATGATGTTTATTATCAAACTTTTATTACTTTTAATGAAAAGTGATCGTGTAGAGAAGGCCCCATGGCGTAAGCATATACGAAATGTAACTGTTTAAATGTTGTTGAAGCGGCAAGCCTCGCCGCATAAACCTTTCTTCAACTCGTCGGATAAATTTAAGTACTCAATCACACTAACATACTATTCTCTATATATCACATTCGTACAAATGGATAATCAATTTTCTGATTTGGATCATCATGAGTTATCTATACACTAATCATGGTACGATTAATACTTTTCGGAAGATATGTATAATTTAAAAAAGGTGCATCGTTTTGCTAATCATTTGTTTCGTACATTAGTATTTATGTGGAGATGGTGTTGATATGATGTTTCTAACACATTATAAATACGGTGTGTGAGCGCTAATTCCGAAAAGAAACAAAACATCAATAAATTCATGATATTCACCTAGAACCCGAAATACATGATAGATGAATTTATAATCTAGCCAATACTGATGAGACGAACATGTTAAATATAGCTTATGAACTTTGTGCAATATCTCTTTACCAATGTAAACTATTTAGGACCCGATATTTGCCATTAACCAATGGTTTCATCGTGTTATTTATACTTGTAAGCAGTTTATTATAGCAGTTTATAAATACGACATGCTTGATATGTTCACGCATTATCTAGAATTCTCAGTTGAAGCATAATTATGGCAAATCTATTTGTTCGAACGTGAGTACTGTTGCCAGTGAAGCTTAACAAAAACCAATGACATCCTTTTGACAAGTCTTTAATACCCACACACGCCCCTGCGATGATCCATCGGACTTGTGGTTTGCAGATGTGTGTTTACCAAAGGATACCCACATATAGGTACAGAATTAAGAATGTATAAGATTTAAATTGCTGTGATTTTAGCAACTTGGTGAAAATCAGTTTATTGTCACAAACATTGTTTTACAGCTTTCACATTTGCTTAGCGTTGATTTTCTGTTTGACATTAATGTCTAATCCAAAAGGATGAGCTTAAAATATTTTTAAATTTAATGTGTCCGCTCTTCTGCATGAAGAAAAACTACAATGTGAACCAATAAAAAACGTTTTAACAGAGAGCATTAAATAATTAGAGCCCTGTCTAACTTAAGTTACAGATTTTAGTAGATTGAAATTTAAACATCGAGGTCGATTTAATTAAATAACGGTAACTGGCAATACTTGAATATACGACTACCAGACGAATTGAACTGCTCTGATGTTTATCTTGCAGGTAAAATAAGAATGAACACTTATTTAGTAAACTAGAAACGATAGCTCAAGTTAACCTACGTGTGAAAGGCAATATTGGTTATTGTCAATAACGCACATTTATTTCGGGTGAAATGTTTTTAAAGACCAACATCTAGCGTCACACCCTGTACATTCTTTCTACCATATCATCCGTTCTATATTGCCGTAATATCATCACATTATATCGTTAAAACGTATGAAATTTAATATGCAAATAAAACATACTCTAAGGATGAACTTTACTTATCATGTCTGAACATACAACTGGTATTAACTAAATATGTTGCGCATCCTTCGTGTCGCGGGAAAATATATAAACATTTAAACTACCTCGTTGTGTACACCCAAAAACCTACCGCTCACCGTCATTACAGAATACCTATACTTTTGTTCTCACATTTAAATAATATAATTTCAAGTTTGAAATCTCATTTTATTTCTTCAACAATTGAGTTAGAGAAACATATTGATACCAGCACATTCGTACCTCTTTTTCAAATTATATCGAATAAAACAGAAATGTGTTTAATGTAGCAGCTGTACTGCATCAACGTCATGCTGAGTGCATTACGCGATAGACGATTTTTGGTAAGCTATTTCATCTATATCGAATGCCCAATTTCTATTGATGTGTGGGATATTTTGAGACATTATTAACGTAATTTCTCGATTAAACCGAATGTGTGTTTTAGTATTTAATTCCGAGTGATTGGGTTACATTTGTAATTTGTAGATTTGACGGAGAAGATAATTAATTTTCAGGTATATAACATATTTGTTTCCAGGTAGATTTTAACTGAAAAATACTTGAATGTGTTGTGAGAACATTAATGGAACTAAACAGAAAGGGATAATACTTTAAAAATCCGGTTAATTGATAACCGTTGAACGTTATGGCTTCGTGGACAAACCGAGCTGCGCAACGTATCACGATAATATAATAAATCCCGAACTTGTTCGCAGGGCATTAATTCCAAAATATATAATGTCTTTCTTTGTTGAATGCAAATTGTTATTTGTTTATTTGAATCAAAATGAGATAAAACTACGTTTAAGTATCGTGTTGTTTGTTTTCAAAAACGCCTAATAAATGGAACCTCATATAACTCGTGGTCACTATTTAAATGGTTTGTTGGCCTAAACTTGCACGAATGTAATAATATATATCAATACATTATCCTCATAATTTGATTCTCCATACGATTTCATCATACCACAAATGGGCAGATGAGTAATGTACTAAACTATTCGACTTAGAGTAGAAAAGGTGAACAATATAATGTAATATTTACTGATTTTGTAAAGGAGTTTAGTCAGAATTGTGAGCGGATCAAACGCTATAAACAATAAGTATTGTGTTTCGTTCACTACAGTTGTAGTCACACTTTCGAAGGAAAATAAGCAATTGTATCATATCATAATGCATTAAAGTACAATACATGGGATAATTTTTCTAGACGATCTATGATTTTAAAAACATAACTCAGACACAATAAGAAAGTAAGTTGAATACTTGATCAAACGTTAAGAGCATACAGTTAATTCCAGGATAATATGAAATCTAGTTTTGAACTTAACTTAACAATAATAAATACAACACGTTTGCTATCAAACCATCACGCTTGCAATATGAGACCATAATTGAATTAGAGAATCATATGTTTGAAGTGCTTTTATGGAGAAAATACCGCGGAGTTATCAATTTGACATCGCTTTAACTGCTTCATCATTAATATGCTTCATATAACTTCATTTATTATAAAAAGACTCATCGCGATGCTGGGCTTTTTATATTATAAATTACAAGGTTAGTATAACTGTTCTACAATTTATACAAAGCGCCAATGATACATATTTTCATAAAATTAGATTTTCATTATACTAAAATGAAATTTAGATGTTTACATTTCTTTACATATAGGACATATGTAAAGTAATGTAAACATCTAAATTGCATTTTGTCTGTACTCAACAGTCAATAGCTAAAGGATGGAATCGATCAATGAACTTAAATAATTGAAATTGCGAATGGTGTTTATAACCTTAATTTTTAGTTATATCGTCTACATTATAACCATGAGGAATATTCATGAACGAATTACTTTTATACTGAGACTTCGGAAGCCAACTGGTCCGATTCGGATGAATATAAAATGAATATGAGTGTTGCATTTATCTCTGAATGTATTTAAGACGATTGCGTCATTCCAAAAATGCATGTCTTATGTTTTATTATGTGTGCAAGAATTAAACCAATGTATAAATATAATGTTAACGACTTCAGCAATCCTTTTGACTATGTAAACACTTATCAAATATTTTTAATATTTTGCTTCTTTGAATAGACTACTTCAAAAATTATTTATTTAAGTATAACACTTTGTTGTAGTTCTATTTTGTTTTCAAACATTTAATTGAATGTGCGAAACGTTTATGCGCGGGGTTAGTTATCCGTTTAAAAAGTACCACAACGCCATATACACGACGAAAAATGATACTTTAAGGGATATTATGGGCAATGTTCACTGTTGAATTGAGCTTAAAAGAATAAACAGGTCAAAAGAGTTAGTTAAAAAATGATTACTGAACAATTATCTGCAACTCATCTTGCTACAAGTTGTTTATAAAAAATATATTTTATATTCGATCTTCTTACGTGACTCACCCATTCCTCTAAGCCGAAGTGATCCGTTAAACAAAATTGTGTTTTGTGTCGTATGAATGAATCTGCACTAAAACTAAATTTAGGTTCAAATCGTACATGAATGGTCAGTTGTCAAACGAAAGTACGGTTGATATTTAAATGCATTATTTTCTCTCTCCGGGATATTGTTTTTGTATGTTGATGCTGAATTAACAAATATAAGTGTATGTGAAGTGAAAACACCAAAAATAAACAACGGTTGCGATAGACAC
This sequence comes from Dreissena polymorpha, assembly GCF_020536995.1. NCBI lineage: Eukaryota > Metazoa > Mollusca > Bivalvia > Myida > Dreissenidae > Dreissena > Dreissena polymorpha. Next base: position 61,885,121 of record NC_068357.1, on the reverse strand, counting down.
CTATAAACTGCTAGATGCCCATAACATCACTTTAATACATAGGGAATTTAATTAAACATGATTTACTTATTAACTTGTATTGAATGGTTACAATCTGTTTAAAAATAAACTGATATCGCAGTAATGTAGCTAGTTATGAGACAAAAAACTTCGATTTTGTTGGAAGGATCTGTAGCAATCGATTTTGTTTAGATTCATTTGATAACAGCGGGTTGTTCACAGCGTATCAATTGTTCACTTTGATATAAAGCTGTGGCATTATTGGATTTTCATCCGTATGATAACTTTTGATGTAGGTGAACCATTAATCTTCAGGAGAAAAGAATGACAAGTGGAATTTTCGGAATTATGTTTCCGAATTTAAGTTATAATTGTGAAAAAAAGGTGACACTGAGGGTGGCCTTAGGGCTCATAAACATTTTGAAAGTTTCTTGTAGACTAACTGATGTAAGGTCGGTATACCTGATGGATAAAATACATTTACCGACAAGATGTTAAAATGGCTTGAAACCTAAAAAGCCAAGCGCTTAATGCTGTGAGTCACAAGGTTTTCAATTTGTCTGTTTTCGTTGCAAAATAAGTATTAAAACTAATTAATGTATACTATTACAATGAATTCTTTTTTGGTGCATATATTTATTTCACCAATCTATTTAATATATAATAATTAAACCGCTCGTTTAAAAAAGGTACACACAAGTCTGAAAACAATTGCTGGACATAAATTACTCCAAATTTTATATTACTGATTAGAAGAGACAATATCCTGTTTCATTACCATTAAGTCATTAAGATGATTTGAAAGAGGTTCACACAATTATTGTATCGCACGAAAAATGATTGTGTATTGAATGCTGGGAATTTTGGATCCTTTTGTAAATTGAGAATTCTCAAACATGAAAAGTTCATTTCCAATGTGAATATAATACACAGCATGTTTCATAATGTATACATTTAAAGGAAATCTAAATTAACAAAAAGTCAATATAATAACATAAATTTAAAATATTTAAGGTTGTTTATCTTATTGCTACGTACCGGCATGTTTGCATTTTAATCAAACGAGTTAGCGGGAGGGTCAGAAATATTGTAAGTAATACTGTACTTGAAAGTTTTTCCATCTATAGCCTTCTATCCTATAGCCTTATATACTAATTGAAAAACCCTTAAACATCTTCAATCATACAAACGCCGAATATAAAGCGATAATAAACACACATTCGTACTGGGTTATATGACGAATGTAATTATAATTAATGAAGCCACGTTTTAAAAAGATAACCAATAAGAAGGTTCGTCTCAAAATATATTCAGGGTCCATGAATGAAAGATGGTTTTATAAGATAAAATTGGAATCAAAATAGCAGAGATCGCATTAGTGTAAATTCTAATGCCCTCCAGGTGAGTCAATTAATTTTCAAACGACTCACGGAATGCAATTAAACATGCGTTTATTATGGAACTCTTCCTCTGTCTTCTGTTGACTTTTGATATATCGGATGTTATATTAAAATGATGTGTGTTTACATCGTATCATATGTGCTTAGAATAATATGCAATGTGCTTGCCATTTTTAGCTGTGTGTTTGTTTTAGTATGCTGTGTGTTTGTGATGGTATGCTGTGCGTTTGTGATGGTATGCTGTGTGTTCGCGAATTATAATGATATGAGTTTGAAATGGTATGATGTGTGTTGATGAAAGTATGGTGTGTTTTTGCGATGATATGCTGTGTGTTTGTGATGAAATGTTTTGTGTTTTGATAATCTACTGTGTTATTGGTATGTATGATGTCTGCTTTTCATGGTATGCTGTGTGGCTGTCATGGTAAATGTTGTGTTTGTCATGATATACTGTGTGTTTGTATTAGTATGCTGTGTGTGTGTCATGGACTGCTGAGTGTTTCAGTGAAATGATGTGGGCTTATATTAGTATGCTGTGTGTCTGACATGGTATGTGTAGTATATGTGGTGGTATGATGTGTGTTTGTGAAAGTATGATGTGTGTTTGTGATGATATGTCGTGTGTTTGTGATGATATGGTGTTTTTATTATAGTCTGCTGTGTTGTTGTCATGTTATGCTGTGTGTTTGTTTTGGTATGCCTAGTGTGTGTCCTGGTAGGTTGTGAGTTTGTCATAATATGCTGTGTATTTGTCATAGTACTAGTATGTCTGTGTTTGTGTGTATTTTGCGGGTTTATCTAACATAATGTCCTTTTCATTCGCTATTATTTCAGTTGGCTTTCTTTATATTTGGAGCACTCGGTTCTCGTCAAAGATCTCATGGTTGAGTCATTCTTATTTTCGTCTGTTCGTATGTCCATCTGTCTATGCGACTGTCTGTGTGTCTTTCTATTTGTTTGTGAATGAAACAGACGATATATCGGTAGTCAACAGAAGAAAGACGAGGCGTTCCATATTTTATCATTCATTTGATTACTTCCTTAAACACTGAACATTAAAGCGGGTATATACGATTTTGTCAAATATTTATGAATTTATAAAAAATGTGTAAAAAACTCATTATATATATATATTTCAATATAAACTAAAATAAAAGTTAAGAAGAACATGTGTCGAAAAATGCTAAATAAGCCAGATATTTAATTCTGAAATCGAAAAAGGCTGTACAGCCGAATTCGCCAGCATGTATATCATGCATGTACGATGTGAATCTATATTTAGTTTAACGGTTCATTTGAAATTCCTGCAGCGATATCGATTCATACGACACATGAACACTTACTAAAAAGACGAATGCATCGGTTGTTGTAGGAAGATAATTACGAATTATCTTCGTCACAATCGGCTCGGGGCGCTAATTTGTATTTGCTGTATTTTATGAAATTCGTCTTAAATGTATCATTTTTCTTGCATATTGTGTGTTATTATAACATATTTGTATCAATATTTTACAATTCAGCACATATAAAAATCGTATATATCCGCTTTAAAAAACTACAGATACATAACTAAAATGACAACATAAAAATAATAAAATTTGCGTGTTGTTTCAATACACTTAAATCAATAAAACTAGCGAAATTACATTCCAGGCATCCTTGGGATAAAGACTGACTTACCTTCACATTACGCCATCTTTGGTATTCATGTTTACTCTATTCATAATACTCAGAAGCCATACGCAAGGGCATGATCATTCACTTATAATAAAATTTCATTAAAACTATTATTTGTTGTTGGTTAACAATTCATTATTGCAAGGAAAACTTTAGGGAAACTTTAGAACGAGTTAATATTGTATTTTTAGAATATCTCAATACGTATAATCGAACATGTTCATTTGAAAATCGTTGGATATTGATATTTAATACTACGAAGAAGTAACAAAGTACTTCTAAAATAATAAAAAACGCACTTGCACCCCATATGCACAAATCTTTCATCATTAGCTGCCACATTTACAGATTTTACGGCATAATTCGCTAGTCGATAAGGGTATATACCAGTCGATTGGCTTGTGAAGTTATGTATCACGCCAGATGCGGGTCATCTGTAGCTATTCGGCATAGAGCAAATCATGAGATTGATACTCACTCTTGTAAAAACCTAATCGCATTGTTCCTTTTTGATAGACATCTTTATTGACTGATATTTCGATTATATATGGTATATTGCAACAGGTGAATGAAATACAATAACAAGGGTGCTATATAATTACTTTATTTAATGCGGATTAAAGCCATCCGGTTTGTATAACAACACGGAATAGAACAGACCAGCATGTATCATCATAAGGTGTGGTTTTTATGTCGACGTGTATTTGAGACAATCAAAAAGCCCGTATTATTTAATAATATTAAACATAACATGTGTAAAAAATAAAGGCATTGACAATGTGTGGATGTTGTGTATATCATTATTTTATGATATAACATGCAAATTACCTTGTGGTGATCAGGCTGAGATGAAATGTAACTTATAAAATACCATTACCCAATGAATACAATATTGTTTTTGTTTCACGAATTATATATTTTTGTACGGAGCAAAATAACAACGACAAATAATCTAATAATACTATTTATACTATAAATAATGATAAATGTAAAACAACATTATATTGGCAACCATTTATTTCTCATACGGACAAATATATTTTTCTACAAGAAAACGTGATTCCATTCAGCAGAGCTTCAGGAGCGAGGTGAAAAAGGAGCTGTAGCTCAGGAAAAATCCCGATTTATCAAGTAGCTCTCGAGCGGTAGTTATAGAAATATATCTGGGAATTATATATTTAATATCAAGTATCGAGACAGAAGAATAAGGCGTTCCGACTAGTGCAACGGACAATCTTTTATCCTAACGCTTATTGCTTTTTGTAGAAGAAAACTCTGGGTATCGTGAATAGTTTGCGTTTTAGTACAGTAAAGGATTTTTCGGCATCGTCATGATGGACAACCTTTGGCAATATATATGTGATGAATCGTTCTTTTAAATTTAGTGTTAATGGGAGAAAACGAATAATCACTTCTATGTTCACATAACATGTGCACAAGGTAGAGTTGAAGAAACAAAATGATAAAATTTCAAACCACTGCATAGTTTCTATTATATGTTTACTATATGCGTAACAAACTACATTCCACAAAATTACACAGAACAGACAATTATGATGATCGACTAGAAAGGTTAGTGAAAACAAGAACAAATTCGATCGTCAACAGGGTGTATCATGACGCCAGTTAACAAGCATGTCAACTGTTCATAGAATGGCATGTTTCACTTGGAACGAATATGATGATACGCAGACAGTCTGCGTATTAGTATTCCATAGAAGAATGGCACAAGAGTACTCTAAGAATTTAACCACGTACACAATGCATAATCACAAAGTATCTCAAGGCCGTGATGATCACTCCACGACTGCATAGAACTATATAGATCACAATTACGAGGTAGACTGAATCAATTGCGGCCAGGAACTTAGACGACAGGCTGATTAAGTGTCTTATCATAGTGCGCCCAATAAAGTGTATATATCTTACGAGTTAGCAATTCAATTAGTTGGTGAATATATAGCTGGGATTTGAGATGGTAAATTAAACAAGCCGTGTACTTAACAAAACCTGTAAATCAGTATGCACGATATTGGGACTAATATCTCGTTTAACAAACACGACCGGAAAATAAAGTCACGCTTTCGTCAGCATGATGTAGTGAAGGGCGTTACATCTAAACCATCTAGGTCGGTCAAAAGCTATACATAACCTATGTTATATACATGTTATTTCATACCGACAATAAATAAATTTTGATTTGATTTGATTTAAACACTTGGTCAAGATGTAACGCCCGTCACTACATCAAAGGTCAAGGTCTAACTTAGAGGTCAAATTTAAAAGTTGGTAATAAAACACCATACAATTTCTAACCTTATCCGTAATGTTTCCACATATTAATGGAATTTTTTAATTAAGGCTAATTTATAAATCAATAGTAACATGTCGTGAGGTTTGTAATACCAGTAATATGATCGCAAACGTCAAAGGTTGTGTAGCAATCTAAGTTTTATTGACACCTGTTGTGTTCTACAAATCTTTGTAAAGATCCTATGACACTTAAACTATTTTGAACAGTGATTGATTTTTTACTTTGTTCAACCACATCATGTCCAATTAGAACATCAGCATAAATTATTCTTAAACTTGCTTTGCTTATCAATGTCGCTTGCCATTTCATGCTGACGCATTATTTACTCATTCGTGTTGCATCCCAGCCGCACTGATGATGACTAGATTTATTCAGATGATGACCTTGTAGGTAAGTACACATGATTAAAATTATATCACATATACAATATGGATAATAACAAATTAATTTAAAGCTGATCGCTCATTTTTCAATCTTAACAAGCATGTTTTCAATTAGTTAGATCATTATGGGCGTTGAAATGCTTTCAAGACTTAAGGTATTGCACCACATATCTTGATGATAATTAAGAACATTACACAATACATGATTTTTGAGAGAAATGAGCTCAATTACCTCACCATTAACGCTCATACGTTTTAGTGACAACTGAATTGTTCTTACAAATGTCTTTGGGGAATCAATTAATACATTGAATAAGCATAGAAAATAAACACATTTATCGGAAAATATGCATTTAACTTGGAATCTCTTGTTAAAGTCAGACCCAGAATTAATTTGTAAAACCATAACTTGCCCACGTCAGAGTCGCGCAGATAATATACAACGCAAAGAACACAAGTATACACGGATATAATTGTTTTATGAGAATTCAGTTGCCAGTATAATCACGTGTGTATATACTGGATATACATATATCTTGTAATGAAAATAAAGAACATAATTTATCATACAAATATATTTATATTTCGAACCAAATACAGGAGCTTGTACAAAAGACGCTTGAATAGAAACGTTGTTTCTAGGAACGATAATTTTAATACAACATAACTCGAATATCTCAATCCAAAACAGAGTTTGGAAGACGGACGTGAAAATCTTCAATCCAGCATAATAACAGAAAACCAAAAAAAATTGACACACAAAATCACGTATCATTAGGCTGAAACATGATTTGTGAAAGAAAATAAAAGTCCATGTATATTGCGTGTCTTCGAAATTTTAATTATATTCACTGGGAGCAGTGGTCTAATGGTAGGACGCTGGCGTAGGGATCGAGAGGTCCCGGGTTCAAATCCCGCCCCGACCACAGGAATTTCCTTGAGCAAGAAATGTATCCCACATCTGCTCCTCTCCACCCAGGTGTATAAATGGGTACATGTGAGGGAAATAAGCCAATGTGTCGTGGCTGCATACTGCGCCAAGATGTTAACGGATGACTTATGACCCAGTGATCAGGGAAAAACTGTAAAGCGCCTTTGAACGCACATCTCGAGTATGAAAAAGGGCGCTATATAAATGTGGTACAACAAAAATACTTATTTCGAGATTTAATCTAAAATCGTTTGTAATTTGATGTATTTTGACGGAAACAAAATACATTTTCTTTGACATCAAATTTCTTAAACTTGCTATAGACTAGGATTCCACCAGAGAATTGTAATTGCACGTTTATTATTTTAAAATCATTACTTAAACGTTCGGAGGAAATTAACAGGTGTCATTGCCTCATGAGTTTTTATGTCAGCACTTCACAAAAACAAACACGATGCACCGAGAGAGGACGACCGAAATCAACTTTTAGACTTTAATTACCTTTAATACAATACAATTCCAAATGTGTATTAGTACGATATAAAATATATCGTATTAACTTCCAACTTTAAAATTACACAAGCTGGACTTTGTTTATTATTTAAGTACAGTTCCGATATTTTTTTATATCTTTCTGATTATTTATAATGGCGGAAAAATTAATGACTAACTAATAGGTCGATCTTTTCTTACAATTGTCGTTTAAATATATTTGAAAAAAAAAGCAGGTTTCCTTTCCAGGTTGCATCAAATGTGTGAAGAATGACCTGATGTTTTCTTCATCTCTATAATGTGTTTGAACTTACACTTACTGGAGGTACATGTTGTTGATTATAATTAAGCGTTTTTCGTTGCGAATGCTATCAAAGATTCAATGCAATAATCGCTTTCATCAACGATTAAAAATTACCACATGTTAACACAATAAATTTTTGTTTGAATAAGAAATAATACAACATTGTTATCATACCATACATTTTTACGATGACCGCATTATCAGGTACGTGTCTTCTCAGATCCATGATATACATTAATTAACAAACGAAATGTCTTGCAGTTTTATTAATATATATTCAACGTCATTTCGAATAGGTTCGAAATGGATTTTCTCTGATTTCTATTGAGTTGAAATGGAATGTACACCTTTTTTGTTATAGAGTGACATTATCACACATTTCGAGACCCAATAAAAGCTTAAACTTGGTAAGCAAATCTGAACGTTTCGTAATTGACGTATTTAATCACATTACAGGTTATTAAAATCAAAATTCGTTCTCAACGCATTATTAAACTGCCAATGTACAGATTTTATAAACATGTATTTGATTTTAAAATGTTATTTGAACAGGTATTATGATACATATGTCTTGAATATAAACATTTTCACTACATGTTTACATATAACATATTTTTAAAGGGCTAAAAACGTTTACAATTTAGACAGAACATGCACCGAGGAAATCGCTTACAAACTGAAATGGTTTCTGAGCATGTTCATAAATTGAACATTCATAAGACTTTAACACTTCAAACATTGAGACAAAACATGCGCTTATGAAATAGCTTAGATTAATACACGCAAATTGTTGAGTTTACCCTCTTCTTTTAAAGATTTTGTAAATTTAACATCTTCCTTTTCCAAAATATTGTACTAACCCTTTATTAATAAATGATACCATAATAGTAAGCTTTCAGTACACATACACGTGGGTGCCTTGCTTTAAAACCCTGCTTTAATAGCATTGCTCTATAAACATGACAGACAAGAAACTACATCCTGCCGCATATATAATCAATTTAGTCGTCTCTCTTATCTCTTCTTTGCGATGATAAATCTTTAAATTGTTATATAAAAATGAGAAAAGCTTTTGTTCGTCTCACAGGATAGATATATTGTTCTATCAGATATATTACAATGTGTTCTTTATATTCTGTCTTAATTTTCTTAACTAACGCAGCTTTTATATATAAGGCCGTCCATTTTTGTTGACCATGGTCAGTATGTGCGTAATTAGAACAAAAACAAGTACATGCCCACAATGCACAACAATACGTTATCAAAATATGTTTAAAGCATAAGATGGTACTAAATAGTATTATCAAATATCGACTTATTACCTCAATGTCATCTTTTGAAATGTTAAAAATATACATAATACGATTGCACAAATATTAACTAATATAAACAGAACCAAGCGTTTAACTTTGTTACATATGCTTAAAATTATTGTTACTAGTCATGCTTTTGAATCTGATTGTAAAATATTTATTTGAAGTATCAATGTCATATTGGTTATTTCAGTAGTATCGAAAAACTTGTCGTTGTTCTATCGATAAATGTCCTTTTTTATCAGTGTCGCAAAAGAAACTCGTGAACTCGAGGTGTAATGATTGTAAGGTAAATAAACTTAATTTAGTGTATGGAGCTCGTATGAACTGTGTGTCATGAAGATGTAAAACTTAATTGATAACAATGTAATACTTTACTTAAGAACGCACTCACTAATAATACATGTTTGACAGTTTAAGATATAATCTTCTTCACTATGACATTAGCTACACGTTTAATAATTTAGGCGGATTAATCACGTGATAGTCAAAATGGCGACGCCCATACCGGGATAGTTATTAGTCCCCTACCGGTTTCACCGGAGGGGACTTATGGTTTCGTCTCCGTCCGTCCGTCCGTCCGTCCGTCCGTCACACTTTTCTGGATCCTGCGATAACTTTAAAAGTTCTTAATATTTTTCCATGAAACTTGGAACATGGATAGATGGCAATATTAACTTTATGCACGTTATTTCATTTCGTTCCTACGGTAAAAATTTTGGTTGCTATGGCAACAAATAGACTAGAAATACTGCTGACAATGGTGGTTTTTCTGGATCCTGCGATAACGTTTAAAGTTCATAATATTTTTTCATGAAACTTGAAACATAAATAGATGGCAATATGGAAATTATGCACGTCATTTCATTTCGTTCCGACGTAAAAAATTCTGGTTGCTATGGCAACAAATAGACTAAACATACTGCTGAAAATGGTGGTTTTCTGGATCCTGCGATTACTTTTAAACTCTTAATATTTTTTCATGTAACTTGAAACATGGATAGATGGCAATATGGACATTATGCACGTCTTTTCCTTTCGTTCCGACGTCAAAAATTATGGTTGCTATGGCAACAAATAGTCTAGAAATACTGCTGAAAATGGTGGTGTTCTGGATCCTGCAATAACTTTTAAAGTTCTTAATATTTTTTCATGAAACTTGAAACATGGATAGATGGCAATATGGACATTATGCACGTCATTTCATTTTGTTTCTAAATAAAAAAAAAATTGGTTGCTATGGAGACAAATATATATATATAAAAAATCTGGAATTTCTGACAATGGTGGAGCCGGTAGGGGACTTATATTGCTTGACAATAGTCTTGTTTGTCGATGTTTTATACCGATGATTACTTTTGTTTTATTTGAACAGGCGCTCATTTTCGAGCCATATCAGTAATAAGGTGATACGCGATTAATTCGAATTAAAATTCGCTTTACATCTAGACTTTAATACCCGCTCTTACTGAACTATATTGAGATCAACCTGCTTAGACATTTCGCTTAGTAATGACTTTATTATTGTGTCAGTTCCTGTATGCGTATCTCGTACCATCAAATTTAAAATAAACACCTAATAACTCATCACACAACCACAGATAATGTGTTGCATAGGTAGAATGCATTCAACAGTAAATGAATATTGGCTTATTATGTTGCAATCTCAAATACAAGCAAACAACTTCAAATGGCAATTTTCTTAAAAATGAATGTTTGGGTTCTAATTGACTACTTATACAATTTCAATAATGACTTTATCTTCTTAAATAATTAATCTGATCAATATGTATAACAAAATATATGTACGATCCAAAGTATGTTTAATATGCAAGCACGTGTCTCTCAAACAAAATGTGTGTGCTCTTTTTGCTTTTTGCCATTTTTGACAAATCTAATCTTGTATACGATTACATGTATATGTTAATATGTGATCAATATTACACTCACAGAAATCGCATTAAAAAACACAACAAGGCAATACAATTAGTTAATAATGTTTGTGATGTGTTAACACATACTTTAAACGTTATGATGAACAGACTTCACGGTTTTGTGAGGTTATTTACATGTAATGTTTGCAAATATAAACCAAGAACGATATGAACAAGACCTTATGAAATCAAACGCGACAGGAACATTAGTCCGTTTTAAAAAGGATGCGGAATAGAGGATTCATGCCGAAAAGTTGATCGTGTATTTAAGCAAAAAACATACACTATATAGAGCAATACACACAAATACACAACATGTCGAATTCAATGCATACATGTTATTGTAAATAGTACTAACTTCAAACGAACCTATACTAAAGGAGACACTTTTGCACGCCGCTGAATTATAAGCACATTGCAAGAACTACAATGATAATAATTCTCAGTCAACCGCTAATCTTACTTGATCATAATTAACCTGCCATTTAGACGGAACTTTTTATCAATTGTTATGCACCAATCACGAAAAAAGCAATAAAACAGCTAATTGCATCCTTTTATAAGAAGAACAATAAAAGAGGTATTCGAATAACGACGGTATGTTACATAATATAATCAATGAAATTAGTTGCATTTTGATAACATAAGTCTCCATCAAGCAAAGATGGTTCAATAATTTCATATTTATAGTGTTTATAACTATGTATTATGTATCATTTTTTGCTACAGCTTTTCTTAGTTTGAAAATAATATGTGCAATAAAGTTCACGCCATGTTTATGCGAATGCCCTAACAAATAAGGAAATAACGCATACATTTTTAATTTGAAGACGGTTTATGATACAGCCTTTAGGATGCGAAATCCTTAAGTTTCTTAAGTTTCCACACAGATCAATACTTATGTGTAACAGTGCTCATTTAAATTATTTTGATTTGTTTGTTGTTTTTTAATAATTTCATTTTTGAACCAACAGGGACTTTGGTGCACACATGTTTAAAGTGTGGACGGTAAAAATGAATGGTGTTTTGTAATGAATGATGCTTGTTTATGCGAAAGATCGATTTGAAAATAAATTCAAGCTGCTGGTTTTATTATCATTGATTTATATTCAGAACATGTGTAAGTTTACGTGTACGATATAAATAACAACAGTGCAACAGCCATGAATCATACCAACGTGATTGATTGTTCTACTACTCCTATGTTTTAAATAACTTAAATACAAACGTTAGGTTTGTTAAATACATTGCACTTACATAGTTTAAAGATAAAATGAATAACATTCTCCTCTTACATAAATTGATTTCAGCATATCATTACTCTTATCGCTTGTGATCCTTTGAAGTGGTAGAAATTCTGATTTAATGTCATCTTTAATGTTATTTTCTGTACGTATCGCGCAATTAATATTTATCTTGTCATGTCCGGTCAATTCTTTACAATTTACCCAATAAAACCAACATATGTTGCTCAATGTATGAACTATCACAACATTATTAAGCTGCAAACGACACAACAGTCTAATAAACTGACTTATATCCTTTTTTTCTTAAACAATCTTCATTAAAAGAAATGATGTTATTGACAGGTATTGTAATCGCAACAGTCTTATAGTGTTTTAAGATCAACAATTTTCTGCTTTATATTTTTAACCTGGATCGAACCCGTTTGTAGCAGGTATACTTTGAATGGACTGTTCCTAGGTACAAAATAAGGAAAACATTTAATGTATGTTTAGTATATACCCATTCTCATCGGTATGTAGGCCTCGAAATATCATTATAATAACATTAAACAAATATATAAAACAAATGTTCATTGTTATTCATTTACATTGTTGGTAACCTGATGATTATTGATTGGCAATGCGGTGTTATACTAAAACAGTGCATGTATTGTGAGATTGGATTGTGTAATCGACCCTTTACATTGTAAGTCCTTATTAATCGCATTTATTTTACTACATATTATTTATTCTTGCAGTTGTTTTAGAGAGTTATGTTTGATTATCAATAACTTTTCATGATGGGTTTGATTTCTGCTTTTGTTTTTCAGCTTACATATTTTACCAGGATAACGATTTAAAACGGTTTTAGTCGATGTTGAGCGTGTACATGTATCTTAAGTTTCTTATGAATTTGAAAGAGTATAGTTATACACATCATTTATACACTCTTTATTTACTTTTATTTCATATCCTGGTATACTTACATACAGTCCTATTACATAGTTGTATATTTTTACATACAAATATTAAAAAATTTGTGTTTACCCACCGATCCCAAACATATAGTGTTTACGTATTGTATACATAATACATTAAGGTTATTCCGCGTTCAGCCTGTCTGGATATAATGTCCATGAATACCGTTTGCTATAAATTGCACGCACAGTTTGACTTCCATTTTCTTTCACACGTACCGCGGTTTCATTACGCAAGGCAATAAAGTGCGTGATCGAGACTTTCGTCCTAAGGAAACACCCTTATACCATAAATTTCAATCAAATAGAACTTACGAATGTTAAAAGTCTGAATATTTAAGTGTATAACAGTGCATAAGAAACTTGATTTGTACTGCGTTTTGATTGAACGATTTGTATACATAAATATTGCAAAACATTACATAAAAACATCTCATGCTGCAGAAAATCGAATGACAGTAAAAACAAACCATTTAACATTTGAAATTATTTATTCAGAAACGTAAGTTCTAACCTTTATTTTTAATTATATTTCGAATATATTTTTAAAAGATGCTTCATGTTTTAAAATACGTTTACTTTATCTAGCGCATGTCTTTAAGATAAGTACCAAAATTGTTGAATTTCAAAATCTGAGTTATTTTTGCTGACATTTTTTATATTTATTTTTTTGTACAATATGCTTCAATATGCTGCGATTCAAAGAAGATACAGCATGGTTGAAATGGTCATATACATTAAGTATAGCTTGTATTTTGAAAACACTGGCCACTACATGTTACTTGGTTGTTTCCTAAGTTTTTGTAGTTCAGACACACCCGTTCATTTCGTATTAGTTCAGAACGATTTTAAACAATACGTACCGCACCTCAATTTGATATAAAAGCTAGTATCAAATCATGACTCATTATCTCATAATAAAACACGATTAGGTCCTCGTTATTTTACATTTAAAGACCAATAGTATAATATAATGCCTCGTTAGTTGCAATACAATTGTTAGAATTGTAACTGAGTTACGTTTCTTCATGACTTAAAATTATTATATTGCAGAGAAATACCACAAAGTGAGTACAATGCTATTAATCATTTTAATAAATTCAGTATTAAAAGAACTAATTGGATTTTTTTGGCACACAAGGGTCAAAAAGGCAATTACAGTTTCTTCTTATGTCAGTTAAAATAGCATTGATATTGCGACGAACCAAATGAATTTTTATAGTCAGCAAGGGCTTAAAATCACATATTTGCATATATTTAATATTGTATGATATATTTACATATTTGCGATTTCATGAGTTCGCATTTATGTACATCTAAATCCGAAGTGCAGTGTTTTCTTTTTGACAATCTTCAACAGAGTGTCTCGGTCTCTTTTCCTATGCAACAGTCATTGCAACCCATGAAAGGAACGGGCAAGTATTTTATTTTGACGTCCCAGACAAAACCATTGAATAAGTAGATACTGTTACAGCGTGATCGCGATCTCTTCCGTAGTGGTTATCTTTCTCAGGCGTGCTGGTGTTAAACTTTGGAAAACCGTCATTCACTGCCCGTGTTCAAAATGAATTATATCTGTGTTCGCTACCACATTACTACGCTTTTCATAATGTTTACAACGAAAGCCCAGTTACAATACGTATGGATGCACGCTCATGCTTTTTTCTTTCGAGTATATTTCTTTCTTTAACTGCACATGGACTACTGGTAATTGACACGTTTATTGTTCTTACACGTGTTCGCGTTGCTTCACTTAGAATCATTGACTCGTTGAAATCACCTGTCGGAGTGACAGGTACATTATTAATAGCATAGCATGCTTTGAAGTGCCAACCTGGCAAGTGATGTTTCTTTCCTGGTGATTTCTCTGGAAGTGCAATATTCAACGCATGTGTATGCAAGCAAAGTGGCCATGCCAAAGTAATTATTAAAATAACAAACGTCTTCGTCAATGTATTTATTAAATGTTTTCGATGAAATGTAATTTATGATTATTTTTATACAACAGTATAATGCAATGCAGGATACTGTGCACAAGAAAAAACTGGGAACTATCAATTGAGTATTGTATTAATCGCACAATCAATATATCATCTCAGTAGAAAACATCCATAACAGTATTTTATTAATCGCCATCCTGTACTTACCATGTCTTGATGTGTCTGCTCATAGATAGGCCTGGTTATTTTAAATTCGTATTCCCTGATTTCTTTCCCCAATATTGGTTCTTGCAAATCAAGTCGAAATAATATAATTTATAGGTTAGATATAAAACCAATCCATGCGTTAAACATACTTCATAGCGATGCTTTGAAACCAATACATTATTAAGTAATTCTCTTTAGTAAAACAAATACTTAAGTGCGGATGTTCCCGTTTATTTTCAAGCATAATCTTACATTCACATAACGAACTAGAAATGGCGCGGCAGATGTCGGCGCGTATCCGCACGCCGCATGTTTGACCTAGGGGACGCCCCAGGGTTGATAATGGGGCCATGCATAGTTGAGATTGACCGTATTGTCATAAGAGATGTTCAGTATCAATTGGAAGTAAATCGGTTTAGAAATGAAGAGGTTAGTGTAAAATAACATAAAAAAGAGATGTGTTTGTCAGAAACACAATGCCACCTACTGCGCCGCTTTGATTTATGTAAAAAAAATCATTTAGCAGGTTTATAAATTATCTCCCTTTTAAGCGTATTACTTCCCTTTTATATGTAGTTTTACCTTTGACCTTGAAGGATGACCTTGACCTTTTACCACTCAAAATGTGCAGCTCTAGGAGATACACATGCATGCCAAATATTAAGGTTCTATCTTCGATATTGAAAAAGTTATGGCCAATGTTAAAGTACATAACATAAGCAAGATATGTGTTTGTCAGAAAGACTATGTCCCCTTCTGCGCCGCTTTGAAGCTATATGTTTGACCTTTTGCCTTGAATGATGACCTTGACCTTCACCTTTCACCACTCAAAATGTGCAGCTCCATGAGATACACATGCATGCCAAATATGAAGTTGCTATCTTCAATATTGCAAAAGTTATGGCAAAATGTTAAAGTTGGAGCAAACAAACACGAAAACTAACCAACCAACATACAGGGAAAAACAATATGTCCCCCACTACAGTGGTGGGGGACAAAAAAAATATTGAAAATATCTGACCCGGCCAAACCCCAACCCCCATATCGTTTTACCCAGGGGTTAGATTAAAATTCCAAATAGTGCAGGGTCGCACATTTGCTCATAGCTACCATGTGTGTAAATTGCTTATAGTGTAGGAGGAGATAGTGACCAGGACGGACGGACAGACGGACGGAGATAACCACAATATCCCCACGCTTTTCAAAAAGCGTTTGGATAATAACTGCTTTGTTTACCCTGCATACGCGCTCTATAAATATCAATTCCTTTTCTCCGATTCAGTGAGTGCATTTCGATCAAAACGTACACGTGCTGATTTCGCGTCCCATATTCGAAAGTTTTAGGTACATGAAATTTATGTTCTTAAATGTAAAGTACTTATTAATAAATATTTGAATCGCGGTTGCGTTTTATTGCGAAATATTCATACTTGTGTAATGTATCAACTTTTCAAATAGACGCTCTCCAATCTATAAGGTTTATAATTTGTCAACAATATCAAATAAACTTTGAATAAAATACCTTAGTTCCATCTGCTCATAAAGAATACATAGTTCTCATATACATTCATTTACATGTGTCTGTCATTAAATAAGTAACAAAGGTTTTTAAGGTGAGCACATTATTAGTTTTCAAGTAACTGGTACTTATATTGTTATCTAAGTTTATGTAAAATTGTTAAGTATCTTACCTCCGAAAAGCTTCCATAGTGTCAACAAAACAATCGGGAGTACGACAAACACGTAACTGATCATTGTGCCATCATGTTTACCTATGCATCTAATCTTACAAAAAAATATTTATTTCAATGCCGTTTGTCTTTTAAGACGGTTCGTGTAAAAGCGTTTTTGCAGTTGTGACTTAAGGATAGTTGATTCATAGTATCAAGTTTTTTTATAGATAGCATGGCGATTGCGTCACCCTAATTGCAACTCTGCACATATGTCAAGTATATTCATTTTAATACGCCCTGACGGGTGGGGCGAGAGACGGTCAGGCGATCGGCGGTAATATGTTTGTGTTTGTTCCCGGAGAATAACTTTGTTCCGCATGATTGTTCGAATACTTGCCATTAGTAATCAAAATGATTCGTCGGATTGTCCCGCGCAATAACCTGGTCCCTAGGTATTAAGCACTTTGTGAGGAGCAGAACTTTCTCCACCATGTATGGTTTTAACTTTGAATAAGTAATCAATGTGACTAGACGTCACGCGAAAAAACATGTCGCTAGGTTTAATGGTCAACGTTCAAAGATAAGATAAATGCATGTATATGTTTTTATATAACTAGTTACAATTCATCTTCATGATGAAAATTATGTTGAACGGAAAACTCAGATTCATTGGTGAAGGGTCAAAGTCACAGTTCAAGCTCAAAAGTATTATAAAGTGATTTGTTATTGACACTTTTTCCGGGCTATTCATTTTCCCAGTATGAATGCATTTTCAAATAACTTGACATAGGTGATTACAATAATGCGAAAGTGTCTTCTTGTCTACACTTAAGGTCAGTATTCAATGCCAAATGGATGATTTAGCTTTTGTTAAGTACCTTAGAAAGTGATCAGCATGATGAGTCGTCTTGTCGCAAAACAGAAGACCAAGTTTCAGGTCACAGGTCAAGGCTTTAGGTCATATTTAGGAAATGTGTCATCTTTCGGTCATGGGCGAAGTTTTTAAATAGTTGACATTTGAGATAAAACAATAAGTCACTAGAATTAAGGAAAATGGCACAAATCAAGATTATAGGTCATTACGTAGTCTGGCGCAAATATAGGATTTAACATGAGTTTGCATTAGTAACACACGTGCTATATGATATGCAATATAACAACGTCCTGAGCTGAAATGTCTAGATCAAAATTAAAAAGCCGAAGGAACAAAACGATAAATCAACCAAAGCATTCTTAACCAACTCTTTTACTGATAAAGCGTATCTTTGTGCCATGAAACTCTTATTGTTTATTGCAACACGGAGGAAATACAAACACTGTTCTTAATTGTTCTCCAGCAAAAATTGGCATTTGCTTCCATAATTGTTTTGTCTGAGTGGCTGGCACAAAATACAAGACAATGAATGCCTAAAAAAATATTATTGCGCTAGGACAGACCGTATTCAGATGACTTTATCTGCACGCATACACAAACACAATTTTATAACAGAAACAAAATTAACAAGTAAAAAATAATGCAGCTTCCATGATATCAAGTAATGTTGTTCCGATTCAATAGATTTGTTGCATTAAACAATTCATTTTGCATTATATCATTGCGGAGTATTTTATTGTTTATATTCAATGTTTATGAGTACGTATGTGTTCTAGTACATTAAAGGAGGAGTTGTAAAGCCTTCATGAAAACCGTTTATCAAATTAAAATATGAAATAAGATTGATAATGTGTGATATTTTATTCCAATCTTATTTGATTGCAGCAATAATACGTGTGAAAAAAAATATTTCACAAATTATTCTCTAACGTATGGCAGTTGATAGGCGCAGGATTATTTCATTGATGACGTGTGTGTACAAAGGTGTTCTTATTAGTTTTTATATAGTCATATGTTAAACGAAATATGTAGATTTTCATAATATCGGCGTTGTTGACTCAATATTTAAGATCATGCAATCTCCACAAAAAGGACATTCCTAATAGTGAATGAAGAACAGTCGTAATACATTATTTGTGAATATAGAGTTCTATCTGTTAAATCAAAATATTGCACTTGAAACGTGTCAATCGCATAGTCATTAAAATCCCAAATGTCGTAATTTGTGCTAGGCCATCATTCACTTAACGTTCAATACAGAATAAGCATTTAAAGACACGCTTAATGCAAATACATTTCTGCATCGGCTTAAGAGATTTAAGATTTTCTGTCCCAGTCTTTCGTATAAAGAAAATAATGATAATTGCGTTGTGTATTCACTGGATTAAAAGTACATTTCAGTCAGTCGGGAAGTTTCAATATGTGATTTATTTATGGATTTGTCATAATTAATTGTTACAGTTGTAGGTAATTTACATTAAATGCACTTCTTAATATCCACATAATGTATGCGGCGTATACAGTATGGTCTCTTTAACTAGGAAAACATTCAAACGCCAACATAAATCAGTAGTTCTTATACATTGTACATCGAGCAGAAATGTTCTTTTTTTTGTGAGCATCAATTACTCGAGCATAACTGTCGGTCCTGTATCCTATGCCCCATGCATAATTTGACTATGCACTTGGATCTACGTGAAGGACAAAACGATAGGAGCAAAACTTTCACACATTAATATAGCTAATGAACGAATGAAGGGGATGTGTTCTCAATACTCATCTGAAATAAGAATCCCATAAAAAAGCGGAAACAAGCAAAATCAATGTCCTCTTTTATCAAATGTTCATCATATTTTGTTTACGTTTTTAAAACATGTAAACATGTAATACTTACATTGCATATTTTATAGTGTATTATTAAGGCAAAATAATTGATGACTATTAATATCGACTATTTAGACTTTTCATTTTTCTAATAGTCTCTGACGTTAAAGTGTTGTCTTACATGTTCGATATTGAGACGTTGATAACTCAAGGTATTGAATAACACGATCATTTGTTTCATACTGGTGCGTCCTCATTTAAAGCAGATAGTATCATTGCAAGCGCAACTACTCTTTCAATAGTATGCAGTGTTGTGTTTTAAAATAAAAACAGCTGCTTGCCGATATTCATTAAACCCATTTTTCTCAAGAGAAATCTATTGGTATGAGCCAGTTGAGAGGAAGAATAATTTCTTAGTAGATGTTAGTCATAATTTTCTAATATTGAATTTTTTTTTCAAATCACGCGACCATAAGATACAAATGCACATTGGTGGCTTATACACATATTTGTTTGTTACAACGTTAAGCGTTTAAAAGCACACACACATGTGTATGCATAGAAACATTCGTATAATGTGTTTCAGTAACGAAAACCCACCATCAATATTAATCAGCAACACAATACTATAAGTAGGTTATTAATGTCAAAGTCTTTCGTCGGCGGTTAACAATAACACTTCAATCTGAGATTTCATCTTTATATTTTCCGTAACATTTAACAATATCTGGTACTATTTATCCTGGAAAAAATTAAAAGGGGATCGTAAAAATATTTTGCCTGAAAATCGGATACAAAGGTGATTGACATTGTCATTACATTTACAACAACGAATTACGTCATGCAGAAACATTCTAAATTCAGATCAGATCTAAAATAATACCACTTGGCAAGTTTTATATTTAACAAAAACGCGTTTGGTATATTATAATTATGGTTTAGATGGTAGATGAGGCAATTGATATCTTGCTTCTGCGCGATTCATTTCTTTAAGCTCGCACTCGAAACAAACAACTGCAGAAAACAGACTTATAATCGATATGTTATAGATTTGTGCATGTCTCGAAAAGTTAGTTGTATACATAAGTTTTGTTTAATGAGTGACAACATAGACCGAATTCGTACATTGTTTACTGTATTTTAATCAGACTAATCTCTAGATATAGTTACTGAAATGAACATTTAAGCGAGTTTGTTCCGGAGAGACAACGTTGGATTGCCCAAACAATCTTCGTTTCAGCCGAAGTGTTGTATATAAAAACACATTTGGGTTGCGAGATTTGCTACAAAGGATAACACACCTCTACAGATGAATGAGCATACTGCGATTGGCCTTCTACAATACGAGTACTTAATGTAAATAATAGGTGTCATCTGCCAGCCATTATCAAACTACCTACGAAGTTTCATGATTCTAGGCATAAGCGTTCTTGAGTTATCATCCGGAAACCATTTTACTATTTCGGGTCACCGTGACCTTGACCTTGGACCTAGTGACCTCAAAATCAATAGGGGTCATATGCAAGTCATGATTAATGTACCTATGAAGGTTCATGATCCTAGGCCCAAGCGTTCTTGAGTTATCATTCGGAAACCACCTGGTGGACGGACCGACCGACCGACAGACCGACCGACAGACCGACAGACCGACATGAGCACGGTAATATACCCCCTCTTCTTCGAAGGGGGGCATAATTAATCTTAATAACGCACATCGGACGTTATACATTATACACAGAGAAGAAGAATTAAATTGTAAGGTGCAATATATATGGCCAATGCGGATGTAGACTTATTCAGTCGCCATGTATTACACTTATCATAAATACAGACTATAAATTAAATGAACTTATTTGCTCTTTATTTTTTTCCTCGCACATAAAACTATCCCGTCGCAATAAACCACGAACAAAATATTCCAAATAATACTCAATAGATTAGTTAGATTTGTCTCAAATCATTTTAGATGTTGTTCATCTAAAACATATGTGTTTTAATTATAAATAGGAATGCCTTTTTTCAAAATTCGTTTGCATTCCACAACAATAAATCACATCGATTCAAACACATACATGTTGCATTCAGAATAAATTAATTCAAAAATAGGCTAGTTCTGGAAAACCATGATTAATAGTAACTGATATAAATGAAATTCGTTGCGGTTGTATGACGAAGTACTTTCACACGCTGAAGACATCCCCGTCTTGTGTGCTGACAGACAACCCTTTAGAACCAGTGGTTTGGTTGTGATTCGCGATAACACCGAGTTTTTGTTCCTCGCATTCCAATTAGCACAGTTGATGGTTTGTTTCACTCAAGGGATTGCTTTTTTCCTTAGTGATATATTGTTTTACGATGTTTCTTCGTCTTGATACGGACTCATGAAATATCAACACGAGGCAATGGCTTTGAATTGTTCCTTTTATACTGTTGCTAATACAGTTAAATACGTAACTTTCTATTTTTGTTTAAAGCATGCATATTACTGTGTTCATGTATGAGTATCTTTGAGCGATTGTGCAAGCTTAAGAATGACGCATCCGTTATATTATATAATGTTTAATATCGCGCATATGTATTTATTATCCCCAATAGCGAATTGCTTCAAGACAACCGACTGGAAATAACGTACAAGTATGACATTGTTAGTAAGCAGAAAACATAAAACTAGTGATATTGATTAAATGTTTCCGATGTGTTCTAATAAAATAAATTATCACACAAAACACTTAGCTAAATTGTGTCATATGAATCCAGTTAAACGTCTAAAAATGAGTGCCTTGGACGTAAAGAATCGTTAGCGGTATATGCGTTTAAAAATGACCATTGATATTTCTGAAAAAAATTATTTGCATATTTTATTTATTTCATCGGTGCATTAATTTTCGGAAAACTTACACGTGTTGCATAAACGCCGACGCGCTTCATGCATCCATCAGCGGAATTTTTAAGAAAGTTCATACACCGATGAAATGCAAATAATACTTATTATTAGTATTCGTGTTTAATTGTTCTTTGGGCTGTTTCAGAATTATAGAGACAATACACCAAAATTAGTTTTACTAAACTATTGCATACCGTTGCACGATCGTTAACGTTGTTTATGTTGGTTCTGGTGATTAAACATACGTGTGGTTTAATTGTTAGGGTTCCATAACATCTACATTCTGAAACAGTGTAAGGATTATGTAAATATAAAATACATTCAGTACGATGCAATTACCTGCAATCCGTTACTAACTACGTATTGACAATTGAGTACAAATATGACATGCAATGTAAATTGATTGAAGAAGATTAAGTTCAGACATATAACATTTATATCAATGCAATAACACTAATGACAATAGCATGTTGTAGTAGCTTATTTGATTGGTTTAATTAGCATATAATACAAGATACACTGAAGTAATTGTTTAGTCAGACTATTTCACTTAGTTTAAGCAGATTGGGATAATTAAGTGAATTAATAAAGAGCGAATATTTGTAAGTGCAACTATTATTTTTCTTTGCTTAATATGTCTTGTTGGTGATTTTGATATTATTAATATAATATTATAACCATAAATGCTATACAATTATTAGAATTTATATTATTGTAATTAGTTATTATTATATAAGTAGTACTTGCATTATAATGTGATGATAAAGAGTGAAGATGTAATAAATCAAGACTCTAATACTTATAGCAATCAAGCATATGGAGTAGTAGTAGTAGTAGAAGTAGAAGTAGAAGTAGTAGAAGTAGTAGTAGAAGTAGTAGTAGTCGTAGTAGAAGTAGAAGTAGTAGTCGTAGTAGTAGTAGGTACGTCGTCCTTGGAGTGTAGTGGTGGTGGTAGTAGTACGTAGTAGTAGTAGTGTAGTAGTGTAGTAGTAGTAGTAGTAGTCTAGTAGTAGTCGTCTGTAGCTCGTCGTATTCGTCGTAGTAGTCGTCGGTCTGTAGTAGTAGTCGCTCGTAGTCGTAGTCGTTCGTCGTCGTCGTAGTGCTCGTAGTCAGTCGTAGTCGTCGTTGTTTGTCGTAGTAGTAGTAGTAGTAGTATAAGTAGTAGTAGAAGTAGCAGCAGAAGTAGTAGTAGAAGTAGTAGTAGTAGTAGTAGTAGTAGTAGTAGTAGTAGTAGTAGTAGTAGTAGTAGTAGTAGTAGTAGTAGTAGTAGTAGTAGTAGTAGTAGTAGTAGTAGTGGTAGTAGTAGTAGTAGTAGTATTAGTAGTGGTAGTAGTAGTAGTAGAAGTAGTAGTAGTAGTAGTTGTAGTAGTAGGAGATAGTAGAGATATCTTAATTGCATCCAAACAGTTGTTTAGTCTGAGGTATGGCTGTAAACATAGAACATAACAGAACAACACAGAAATTGTATTACGACTTGTACATAGTACATCGTACGTCTTAACCATGTAATAATAAACATATCAAAAGGTCATGTGAAATAAAAAAGAGATTATACAGTCATAAAAGTGGTTCATAGTAGCTAACATAATACATGACAGTGGTGGGTAAACACAAAACAATGAAGACAAGAAAAAATCGAATTGTTTACATGGTATGTGAGCAACAGAGTGGCAAGGAGCTATTAGCATTTATGGAAAATAAATTAACATCAACAAATGCTATGTGTATAATAATGATTAAATTATAATAGAAAGAAATAGCTCACTAAGTAAATTTGATGCCAAATTTAACAATCAGACAGTAAATGGCAATTTTTTTATCTTACATCATTATATTATGCTCAAATATATATTAAATAAGTGAATACATTAGAAATGTTACATAACGTTTCGTATCCAGTATGGATGAAAGTTAATTTACACATCATGCGTAAATATAATTACACAAACAATTAAAATAAACAAATACACAGATACAAAATCAAAATCAAGCCCGCGGAACATAAAATTCAGCTGGTGGTATTCGTATTAAGTATATTTTATTATATACATACAATTACACAAAACAATGGAATAAACAAGCACAAAATCAAATCCGTTTAACATAACAATTTAGTTGGACATATGCGTATTCTGAACAAAGAGTGTATTGCCGATTCATGGTGCTTGTTACGACATCTGAAAATGTAGATCCAGATATCATTCGAAATATTTCATGAACTGCCAAACCGGATATTGCCTTCTGATTTATATCCTTTGAGAGACATAATAATTATGTGTTGGCGTGATTGAACCAAATATTTTGTGTCTAGACCGCTTGATTGGCTTTGAAAACAAACTGATAATTACTGGCTACAATTTTATGTAGAAACTAAAAAAATACATGATTATACAATATCATCAATTTATATTCCTTTATTTATGTAGATTTTAGTACACTTTTTATGTTCTTTACTTTTCGCTTAATAGATACTTGGAATGCATGAACAGTATACTCTTACTTAAACTTGTTTAATCGCTAAATCGCACTACTGAATGACTGATAAATCCATTCATGTGAAGCTCTACTCTAATATTGGGACTCGAGTTGTGACTTACTGGTTATGTTCGATGAAATGTTTATCGTACTACTTTGTAGGGAATTTTTAATGTTATTTCACGATTTGCATTAGTCAATAACTAGATTTTTATGAAAATATTAATTATATTCCGAAAAATATTGGTCTTGAGAAGATTTCAGTGATTTACATGTCGTTAAACCAATCACGTAGTCGTTTGGATAAACCATAGATTAAGATAAAAATACATTTTGCAATATAAGTTAAATGAGAGTTAAAACATATTGTCATTTATGATCTAAGATAACGCTCTCGACTGATCCAATCCATGCTTTACCTGCAAAAGTGAGTTAGTTATGTCATTAGTTCTCACTATACCCCGAATGCCGATACAAGAGACAAAATCTCTTGCAAACTGCAATTTTCTGATTTATTATACATTACGTTGGTGGTTATTGATGTAGTTGAAGTCTTAATCCATTGTTTCGAGATGTTTATAAAAAAATGTATGTATATCTTGTGACAGTATTGTTCTACATTTGATATTAAAACAAGAATAACCAATCTGTTTAGTTTAACCTTCTTATTTAACCTCGTATAAGTCTATGTCCAATATCAATTATTTTATTTTCATACAAGATCTTCTTATGTATTCAATGTAAGTGTTTACGTTTTCAAACTCAGTTGTGTTGTGACTAGAATGTTTGAAAACTTACTTGCACATCTGCTACATCAAGATATGGCTTAAAAAACGAACCCAACGAAAACCAAATTTGCAAGGCTTGAGTGAACATATTATCATCATTCTGATAGATAATAATGAAACAATCATTACCTCAGTCAAACCATATATTTAAACTCAATACAATAACATGTTAAAAGTTAAAGTGTACTTTTTATCACCACTCTGTCCATACTTATTTTTAAACTCAAAACAATAAAATTGTTAAGGTGTAAGTGCACACCTTTTCACCATACGTATATGTTATCACGACATAATCATAACGTAAAGAAGCGAAGCCTGTAACCTTAGCTCCGAATAGCAAATTGAACCATGTTCCAAGCAATCAGTGAGTATACCGTAATGAAAACATATTAGATGTAAAAATGTACATTGTGTGATTGTTATAGTAAAACGCCTTTCATTTTCCGCTTTGAAATGGATAAACAGGTTTTTTTTTCCAGAGAGATAGTGCTTTTCTCAAAATGATAATGTGTAAATGAGAACCTCATGGCGAAAAATTTCCGGAGGGGGGGGGGGGCACATTTAATAGGTGTTAACCTCTTTTTATAATTTATCATTATTTTGAAGAAATTAAATTTAAGCTATGAACAATATGTTATGCGCGGCTCCAGAAGTATTCTAACTCTTGCACACTTTTACACAATTTAACAAAATGTTTATCACCGTTATTAATCAGGTGATGGCTTTATCGGTACCCAATAGAAACATGCTAATGACACTGATTTTCAAAATACCTCACAATGTCCCCGGCATACTGTATCACCAATACAACTAAGACATATTATTATTTTGTTAGACATAATACCATATATAGCCGTGGATATTCCTTAAGTCGCCGATACAAATTAAAAAATGTAGGCCTTCAAAAACCGTGTGTATTGCTTTGGGGTGGGTGAAACAGATATCAAAAATACCATTCTTCAATAAGCACATAGATTCAACCTAATTAACAACATAAATGCATTCGTTGTACGTGATTTATTCATCATACAGATAACTTATTCCTGTTTGCTGATATACAACAGTTTTACGCCCTCATACACTTATAGAAGGTCAATAAAGACTATGTTTTTATTGTGATTTGCTGTTATACAGACAGTGTGTTTGAAACATTCAAGTCAGGAAATATGATGGATTGTTTCTTTCAAGAAGATTTCGTTAGCGGATGTTTTTTTCTCCCTCAAGAGATTTCGTTGTATTCAACAAGAGATTCTCTGACGATGAGAGCTCTGTCTTTATTGACTCAGATAATCAAGTCAAGATATTTGAGTGTCTTGTAACTATCGGAAGTATTTATATTATAACTGAGGACATAGGACGCGATGGTGTTCTTGAAAATTATGTTTTATACAAGTACACTATGGTATGCTTTGTTTAATATAAACCAGATGTAAATTATACAAACATACCTCTTTTCGCTGTTTTTGTTGGTTTCAAAATCGAACAAAATTCCTACGAAATCAATAAATCTTAAGTTATGATACTCGAAACATACATGTGTTCCGTTGAAAATAATATTGTTATATAGTGATCTTTTTGCCACATCCGAAAAAACAATACTTCAAACAATTGACTTTGTTAACACATGTGAAATCTTTGATACAGGCCTGCTAGGCCATACTATGTATAAATTTTGGATCAAGACACTTGCTCTCTGGAGAAATTCCGTAGATGATATCGTCTACATGCACCGTCCATGCTGTATTCGTATTACAATATCAGCATGTAACATGATACGAACAATAACAGCTAATCTAAAACATACAGTTTTATTCAATGAACATCAGAACAAGCCATATATTTATTCTAAGTGAATTGTTGAATTCTAAAATGCATTGCATTTTGCGGAAAACAGCGAACACAGGCATAAAAATCCTGCATGACCAATAACGACATTTTAGGATGTATCAAGAAAAGGGCAAATACTAAACAATATTATTTCAGCGGAACACATGTATGTTTCGAGTATCATAACTTAAGATTTATTGATTTCGTAGGAATTTTGTTCGATTTTGAAACCAACAAAAACAGCGAAAACAATAAAAATAATAATGTTGGTTCTAACGTTGAACTTGTTATAATGTATCGATACGTTTGCATAAGTAAACCATATTTAAACGAATTTCTAAACAGTTTGTCACAGATTCTACTTTTGAAATTGAAAACTGGAACATCAAACAAAACGTTCCCTTATCGAGAAACAATTACATGCCTTATGCAAACTCAAATCTATGAATAACGCACACTTAGTTACGTGACCAAAACAACATCTGGCTCTAACTGGTGCATTATTAATATCTTTTGGAATGATTTACTTTCTCAAATAGTCTTCGTTACAGGTATGTTTCTAACAAACGGAAATGCCTTGACAAATCTGCCAGCCAAGTAATTCAGGTAGATGTGCTAAGGTAGGTATTCACGTAAATCTGCATATTCCACTAGCATAAAAAACGTATACATTAACGAACAATACTACACAACTAAATTAATTTTATTAACCGTGTTCCGATCAGTCGTGCTTCATATTATACAATTGTCATGTATTTAATATACATTTAAAAACACGTAGCCCATGTTTAAATTGTGTTATTATAGATAACAAGCTTAATTTACTTGACGTAAACCACTGTTACGCCTTTCATTGTATATCGGGCGCCAATTTACTGGTATATTACGTTTTGCTTTCCGGTAATAGAGAGGGTTTACCGAAACATACCAATTAGCAAAGCTAGTGTTTTGTTTTACACGATATGTCATTCTTACTTTAATCAGACAATTTCAGCTACTCTCTGTAGGTAAGATACACCGAAGATCAGATAAATCTCATTATATATGACACTTGTGGGATGCGACTATGCGCGTCATGAAGACAGAGAAATGTAAAATAATTCCATAACGCCTGATGACTTGACACTTCATTAGCAAAAAGACATTGTCATTGATAAAACACGTGGTGAATATATTGTGACTTAAAATATTTTCTATTTGATATGCTATGGTCTCATTTAGCAATGATACAAAACTTTTTATAGCGGCTTGGCGTCCCTAAATTCAGAAAAAACACATCAGTCATGTCCGTTCAACATTTTGAGCGGTTAAAATTCATAGCGTACTAATACAACTTTGACAATTTTCAAATTGTGTATTAAAACAACACTGAGCAATACATACATTTATAAAGAAAGTACACTTCGTTATTGAAGAAAATAAAGGTTCTGAGACGCATTTAAGTAATAATTGATTGTCATGTACCATATTTGAATATAAAGTAACATTTAAATGTTGATGGTTGGCATAATAAACAATCAAACATATATAATGACATACGTAACATTCTGAAATATTATTTATAAACTCCAGTATACAACATATGTGGATATTTGAGAATCGTTATGATTGCAATTATAATGTTTTTAGCTGACTCAATTTATGTGTACTGTGTGCGATACATAGGTGGAATATATTTTCTATTACAGCGGTGATTTTTGCCTTGATAATCGATAATTACTTATTAAGGTTAATCATGAACACTAACGAATTGAGCATTATTAAGTGACGTATGCATCACACTAACTAAGAAGTGAGATGAATGAGAATAAAATTGCAATTACGATATATCTGAAACGCTAACAACAGTTACGATAAGAATAAATGTACACAACGCTTCTTGTATAATTTGTTAACGTATTTGAACATCAAAAAATATCCCGCATATTTCTGTTAATGCCCTTGCTACATGAAAAACAACTATAAAAACATGTATGATCAATCCTATTGAGAAATTCCTAATACGATGTTAAAAAGATCAGTTATCTTACATAAATATTATGAATTATAAGACATGTTACAGTTAGTGTCAATTGTATTCCTATTCCATTCACTATTTCTCGGTTCTCGGGCGATTGTATAATCCTTTAGGCTGCATTTTTATCCGTTTCTTCGGATAGTCAGTTTCGTCCCAATGGGATGAATACTTTGTATCCGGTTTAAATAATTAATGTTTAGCAAAAGAACGTTCCTATGCCATGCAACTATCTTTAAATAATTGAAAGTTTCATTGTTGTGTTTAAGGGCTGTATTTCGGCCGGTCATTTGTCTTTAACAAAATACGAGCGGATTGAAACGAGATTGATTATTCATATATAAAGGTCTATGACTTTGATTTGATTTCCCAAGGTATTTCGCATGCCCTATTTTCAAGAAGACTGTAATCTCTAACAAATCATTGCATCGCCATAAATGGCACAAATATAGCATCATAGTATAGATGTGATGGTTATACATTTTAACGAACAGATGGAATATGATAAAACATTTCCTTCTTAGTTGTCTAAAAACAGATAAATATATTTTTTAATTATTATATATTTATCTGCACCTATTATAATTTTATATTGAGAAACAAACTCGATTAAGGGAGAGCTTTTCCATACATCCAGCATGCATATTGCAAGTCATTACAAATTGAAATCTCCCTTCGAGATTTGACTGGTTCCAATAAAAAATGGTTGATTTGTTTTAAAGGGTCTTCCTATGTATTTTTGCTGCATCACTAATTGCAAATGATATACAACTGACACAATATTTTAAATAAATGCATCGATCTTTTTAACGCATAAAACAAAAATTAAATTGTTTTTGTGAAAAAGAGGAAGTTTGCTATGTACGATATATTTTACATTGTTATTAAATTAGTTATTTAATATACTGCACAGCCTTAACAATTACACTGAAGCTACAACGTACACTAATTACAAATAATGTTTACAGTAACAGTATTTCGTCTTCAAGGTACAAATGTATGTTTAATAATAGCTGATAACATGTTATCTTTTATTTTGCATAACAGTTATGCTTTGATTGAATTATAAAACAAATTGCACGCAATCCTCTGTTAATTAATTCTTTAAGTACATTTCTGTTACTTGTCTATGACACTCGGGCAAACATTTTCTCAAGTGTTATAAATAATGCTTGTGTTGCAACAATAACGCTCTAATTGAATGCGTTTTTGTGTGCATGAAAAAAGGTAAACCTCCAATATATTGAAATATATGTTTCATCATAAACAAGTGCAATAAGCACATTTTGACAACAATTTATACAGTGTTTTTAATTAATACAAAATAAAATTCCACACAATTTAACCCATGTCGTTTTGTTTAATAATTATAGTAATTATATTTCATCGCATACATGCAATGAAAATAACGATAAATATCACTACATACAAAGACATATGTATATTATTACGTATTTTTCGGGGTCAACGTACAGTCGGATCCTCCGTAAGTTGCTTAGAAAGCCACGCATTTACTTTCATTCTCGTCCTTATACACTTTGATTTGCAAAGACAGTGTGTCGCAAGGACGTTTGCGGCGAGTAATTGGCCTACTCGACATAATGAAAATAATTAACTGATATTGGCAGTGTTATTGTTTTGTAATAACAAATGGTGCTATATTAGTTGTTAAAGTTATAAGTTAAACCTTTAATTTGCATATTTATAATGTAAACTAAAATGATACAATATTGGTACAGAAAGTGAAAAATACCAATATTTGACATATTGAGATATATATAAATTTTTTATAGTATTGTCGTACAGATGTATCAGGCAAGAATGTACTATAATCCTTACAGGAGGAGCATTTTTGTAAAAATGCACACAAATGAGTGCAGACCGTACATATTCAAACTTTATTATGTCTTGATGTGTTAGCCGTGGCAACAGATATTTACCAGAAATGAGGAATAAAGTGAATCTTAACAAACATTCAATTTTTTCCAAAGGAATGAAAGAATAACGCCTAAACAAAAAACAGGCTTGTAACCTTTATTTGGATAATTTGTCGATTTGATCAAAAGCATAAAGACGTGCTAGGGAGTCAATGTGTTATAGATTGTATTTTGCATTTTGTTTACATTTGATAAAAGTCTATTAGGGCGACCATCCTCCGTTCAGACTGAAAAGTAGGGCTTTTGATACTTAAGGCTGACGTTATGATTTTGTTGTTCAAATAACCAAAACAAAATATTGTGTAACCGTGTTTATGGTTATTTAATGGGCCACATATTTGTTATAAATCGTTTTTGTGTGAAAACATTTTCAGAACAACATGATTGATAAATTCGTATATGCATTTAGAAACTATTTAAAGACCAAACACATGCGCGAAATTACAAACCTTTGCAATCAATAAGAATTACCAGTATTATATGAAACAGTGTAAATGCTTCATATGACTTAGTGAGGCTAAATCAAGACTGTTCTTTGTCCACATTTATCCGATTTAAATGCATTTGTTGTTAATATTTCCAAGAGAAACAATTAAGTATACATGTCGTTGACATATAAAGCATATGGATATCTATTAAGAGTGCTGTACTTGGCAGGAACATGCTATAGATAAACAAAGGGATATGGCACAGTAAATAACTAATGGTTCAGACATAATAACATTTTTCTGTTTAATAGTTGACAAATAAATAAACATGACATATATAAACTTAATAATTTTTTTATTTAAATAGTCATGCCATTGATTTTTATAACAGAATAGAAATCAACACAATCGGGATTTACTAGGTAGTATTATCTTACGAATATGATTTGTAAATTGGAAATTATAGTTGTGCTTACTGTTAATACTGCTTTAAAGGATTTCCATTACATACAATTTTGGGCTCATGTGCATCATATAAAACACATCGCTTACATAACCTAGTTGTAATATTACCATGGTGTAGATTTCAAACTAAGAGAGTTATTTGAATTTATTAATTTAAATCGATATATTCGCTAACTCATAGATGCTAATTGCTTGTTTACAACTGAACAGATACAATATTTTAATTATTGCAGATATCGACGTTTCGTTGTCGCGTCCTTTCATTAATATTGAAGTGAATAGCGTGTGACCGACACATTTTAACGTGTAAACTCAAACAGTATGGTCAGAATGTTCAACTATCTGAAAAACCGCAAGGAATAAAATGTATGATGGTTTGCTGAAACGTGCACACTATTTGTTGTTAAACACAGTTACAGCACAACCATGCTGTAGCAATTTTGTTTTGTTTAAATATTTTCTTTTTGAAAATTAATGAAAGGACATTGTAAAAAAATAATAGAACTGTTGTTACATATCAAGAACATATACCATATCAAATACTCAAGAACAAATTCATCATTGTCCATGCCATTGCAGTGAAAGTCACGTGACCATCGAGCCAGCTCGGTCGCCTCATCGTAAACTGTGTTTCCCAAGTTACCAAATGGATTTTCCGAAATAAAAGTACATTTCCGTGGACCTTGAAGATAATCAGAAAACGCGGTTGGGAGCCTTTGACATGGTATATCTATCTCCGAACACCACACAACTACATACATACATACATATATCTATAACCCTTTATATTTGCAGACAGCTGCAAAAGCTGTAATGTACAGACCTCGTTAAAAAGAGCATGATGCATCTTGAATGATATTTTAAGACCTCCTAACTACGCTAGGGGTTTCAGTGATTCCAAATGTAATTAAGATAAACTGTCGTTAAATGTTGATGTGTGCTAGTGCGTACTTGAATGGTACGTCAAAACATAATGATCGGATACCATCCACTGCAAAAAAGTTTTCGTTTCTATGTACATTAAGTCTCCGATCTATTTATAGTCCTCAGCGTCTATCAAAGTATTCCAAAATAATGTGTTTCACAACCTCATTGAATACCAGTCGTTGTGAAGAGATGTTATTCTTATAAAATAGATTCAGCTCTTGTGAAAGTGGATGGCGTTTTGTGTAAATTCACAATGTGGTGCTTATCGTTTGCCTTGTATGTCCAAACTGAAAGTTAATGCCTTGCACTTAATGCTAACGATCAAAGCGATTACAACACAGATAAGCGTTCCTCTGCTTAAAACAAGAACCCATACGT
Organism: Dreissena polymorpha; assembly: GCF_020536995.1. Lineage (NCBI taxonomy): Eukaryota > Metazoa > Mollusca > Bivalvia > Myida > Dreissenidae > Dreissena > Dreissena polymorpha. The sequence continues at coordinate 61,851,529 of NC_068357.1, read as the reverse complement.
GTACCGCTCATACATATTTAAATACTTTGCGTTTGATCCGCCAAATCAGACGTCCAATCATTAACAATGTAGTCTGACGTGATCTAAGAAATCCCAAGAATAATATAACGAATGGCTTGCATGTGGTAAATGTTCTTGTTTATCCAACGACGCATAAACACCAACATAAAATTATGTTTCTGCTTCATTAACGATATCAATCCTTGAGAGTTATTAAGCTTTCCTCGACTTGTGCATAATTATTGTTTACCCAAACAATTTGTAATCTAACGAAACCAACTCAATATGCTGTAATGCTAGCAAATGTTATATCGCGCATAAATATACACCGTTAAATGGAATGATAACTTCATATTGTCAAATTAATCACAAAATGCCACAATTATAAACATGTTTCACATTTTTAAACAATTTATAGCCGTCTTTTTGTTCAATGATATTTTCCTGTAAACCAAATGTTAGAATTAAATAAGCATAACCATACTATAGGACGTAGTCTCAATATTGAGAGAGTGTGTGTGGTAACAAATACTTCTATGTTAATGTTCATACACCACAGCTCTAGTAACCAAAATCATTTAAATAGAGTAAACTGCAAAAACACCATCAGAACCTTCTGAAAATGTACGTTTTGAGCTTTCCGTTTGATACGTTGGAACGCGATTCTGCAGTTAACTTTGGTCGCATTTTAGATTTCTTCTAGTTTCGATATTTCGCCAAACAAGAGACGTCGACATTTAACGAAACTGTCATTAGAACTGGATGCTATATCTGAGGCTCACAAATACAGGACTGATGTGATATAATAATCAAGGATCATGTTTTCTAGACATGATCTAAGTTGGCATTTAGGCACTACATATTTGTCTGCAAAGAGCTGGTCTTATTTATTTTTGCATTTACCTTTTAGTGGGTAATACGTTTTTGATGTGTATTTTGTGATGTAAATGTGTTTCAATATGCTTATAGGCGTTATAATAACTAACGATATAAAAACGTGATAAAAAACATATGTGTGCAGATGATAGATGTGTGGCTGTATACGACAGAATACATTATCATATCAAAAAGAAACTTTTACACTTCAACTCGATAATAACATAATGAATGTACACTTATGATACATTCGCCATTACGCGACGACCTATCAAAATTAACGAAAACTAATATACAGTTGCATATTTATATTCGAGGAACTAGACGTGTTAGTCAAGTTTGAAACGTGAAACGGAAACGATCAGATTATATGGACCTGTACACAATGATTTGGTTGAATTTCACTTTATGTTTGCGCAAAGCTAAATCAATCAAATCAGCCATGTTTGCAATTTTAATTTAATGAAAACACATTCATCTAATAACGCATATCGGAGAAACAAACACAGTTTATAATAGTATATAATGTATGTAAATACGCATAGTTTTGTTTGCGAGTATATTTCTTCTGTTGATTTCACAACTACAGTTATAATTGATACGTTAATTGTACTAACACGTGTTTGCTTCGCATCGCTTAGAATCATTCAATCGATGCAATCGTGTATCGGGGATGTCAGGTATAGAATATATCACCTAGTATCAATCAATTGATGGTTTTGATGCTTTCAATGTCAACATATTAAACAATCGAAATGCGTATACTAATACAAATCCTTATAATCGCGCCTCTTTAAAATAAAGATGTTGACGCTTTTTGTCATGATCTAACATTTTTAGTTTCATCTAAGATTAATGTGCATGAACTTATTTTGACTCGAAAGTAGTGCCTATTTCCAAACATTTCCATTTCTCTTCTGGTACATAGAATATTTAGCAATTGTTAAACGTATTTGTGTGATTACTTGTAAAATTATATGTGCGTCTGCAACATTAAGTGCATTTCTTAAGGGAAAATGATAAATTTTGAACGTTTTGGGTGAGTTTAATGGTTAATTGGGCTTTTGTCGAAATCTTAACTACCGAAACTCCCTATTATGGAATTTATTACAATTTTCAAAAGATTAAATGTTTTATTTTTTATCGTTTATATTGATAATTTGCTTGAACTATATTAAATTAAGAAAATTAACGAAAACTGTCTTGAAAATTAGTCGTTTTACAATTGGACCCAGTGGGAATAGGTTTCAGAAAAAACTATCTGTTTGTTCTAAATATTATAAAATTCAAAATTTAAATGCATATCTTAATGAGCTTTTTAAACAAGGATATGAATTGTTACTGTTAATAAACTGCTCACAACGAAGAGTATCGTCCCGTGAATATTGAAAATGTTTTGAATGTACATTTTGAAGACAACGAGAATTACATTTAGTATAAATATTCAAATTTAATTAGTACACAAAACGTATTGTTTGTAAAAATGAAAACAAGAATAATCATCGTGATTTAAAAATACACATACATTTCCAAACTATTCCTAGATACTTTTGGGAACATTGTATATTCATAAAATATGACTCAGAAACTAACATATATTTTAAAACATAATCAGCAAACACATACACTTAAAACTAGAGGTGAGCTCAGTTTATGTTCCGTGTTTAAACTAACACAGCGTAAATTTTATAAGACTTAAGCAATTTTTATCGTCATACATCTATCTGTTAGTGTGATGATACAAATATGTTGGCAGATGTTTCCATTATAAATCTACCCCAAGATATCACATCTTCACCTTATTCGATAGTACAGTCTGGTTGTTTTATAATGTGCAACTAATTATGAAGGTTCTGTTCTTTTCCCGGATATAGCTGTTATTCCATAAAATGTTGGGTCTTTCTGTTTTTATGTCGTGTTATTTTGGTCTGTCTTGTAATCAGTATTCCCCCCCCCCCCCGAATAAGAACATTATTGGGAAAAAATTATTGAAATACGCAGATTCATAAAAATATTCTTGTACAAATAAATAAATTATTTGAACATTTTGTTTGAACAGACAACAAGTTATAAAAGGAATAACCACTTCGAAATGAGTTAAAAACGTTTGCCCAGTAATACTGTTTATTTACCCATGCGTTAATAAGCATTAATTCGGAAGGCCAGACAACAAAAAATGTGAGAAAAACGTTGCGTATACTTCGAAATATAAATTTGCCTCTTTGGAGAAATTGGAAATAAATATTTTCATTTGAGTTAAGTTATATTCAGCAGGAAATATTATTCGGACAGCGTGAACAATGCGAATTAGCAATTAATTCAAATTAACGGTGATCAAAATACTGGTTTCCAACTTATTCTGTTCAATCACCGTGCGCTTTCTTTATTGTGCCAATCATTTTAGAGAACAGTTTCAAGTATAAAACTTCTTATAACAAGCAATCTTATGAATCGCAAATCAAACAGAATCTGGATTGATATACACACTAACATAGTAAAATTGTGTGAAAGTTGCATTAGCTCTTTTCGTTTAAATGAACAGAGGAAGGTCCTACTTTTAGACAGGTTATTATAGCCGTAGTGTGTTCACTTTTAGGAATTATAATTAGAATGTTATATTTTGTTATAGGCTAAATTAAACTTAGACGTAGTACATAGTATTTTGCCATGAATGTGTAATCACGTTTTCATCTATATGGCTTCACTTGTCATTACTATGTCAGTTCTCTGTCAGAAAGCTTACGTTGAATCGATGTTGCTTAAAGGAATGACGTTCCGTTTGCCCGACGTCATTGAATGAGATTGACGCAAAGTCTTTGTTTTCATCTGGGCATGAATCGACGCAAACGCTTCTAACGAACTGGCGATTTCAGAAGCTAACAGAACCGAACTCAATGTTACACGAGTCATTTTCTGTTCAGATAATACAGAACAGAACAGAACAGAAAGTTTATTAAAAAAACTTGAACATTTCCAGTTCATCGTTATGTTCTTTTCTGATAATACAAATAAATAATACAAATAAATGATACAAATAAACATATGATTGTTTTTCAACTTTTCAAAGTTCAGTGTTTGGTAATACAAAAATATGTGTCATTTATAATTCTGAACTCCACATCCGGCTGGTTTAGTAACTATAGTGCGGAGTTTGCAAGGTTAACGATATTGCTACTCTATTAATCAACGAGATTTAGTTGATTGCAACATATAATAATTTATATTTATTTATATGTAAACATATGCAATGAGGTGCAATTTTCAATATGATTAATACAAAGTTGCGTGTTATGCCCGGTCCGACTGTGATTGTGTCTAAGATGCGGTTTGGTTGCATTTAGTACCAGTTTGCATTCAATGTGACAGACAACCGTCCAAACTCATCAAACAACTATCTAACGTTAATTTGGTTGTTGATTTTTCGGTCAGAGCTGCGTTGACGCTAAATATTAGTTCCAAACATGTCAATTGAAATGGCTGATGATGCTTTGTTTGTTTTCCTTTACGATTTTCGAATCTAGCTTGTATTGAAACAAACTAATAGAATTTTGTTAATAAACCAACATTCCAACGCAGTTTTGTATTTGAATAAATACCTTCTGTGTATTAAAAACGTTAGTTGTAGGGACTATTACTTACATGACCATCAAGCATAGCGTGCGTTGTTTGGCTAGTCGTCTTGGCCCGAGAAGTTATACGTTTAACCTATACAGCAACGACCACACATAATTACGGCTGAGCTTGTAAGAGGGATGCTTTTGTAAACAAGATGTTTGCGATAAAGAAATAAATGATTATGCTCATTTTACAGTTATATATTGTAAAGATTTTCAATGTGTGACGCGAATAAGACTATATTTATATGTATTAAGATTCAAACGGAGACTATATCAATATAACGATAACAAAACTATTGAATGATGCTGAATACTTGTAAAAGCAAAGGTTGGATTCCTAATGCTGGTACGAATTTTGAAATGAGAGATCAAGACAAGATACAAACCCGTCCATGTACTGCAAAATTGGATAATGCCCGTTGATTTTTAATTTTTCAGAGACACTATTATGGGTTAGCCTTAAATAAACAAGATATTTTACTTAAAATATGCTTGATGTAATTTGACACAAACCGACACGTACTGGATGAAATGTCATACCAAAAGATAATATATTATTTGCTGTAAAGTAATTATAATTTTAATTCTTATAATTGCAAAGTTTAGCATTTTCAAAAGACTCTTAGATGTGCATTTTAATAAATTGATATAAGTATCGCTACTTATAGCCTACAGTAATATCAATACACCGTTTCTAAAATACCTTTTAAGCTAGAATTTATTAGATTTTGCGTGTAGTTCGTTGTCTACACAAAGCGTAAATAAGTATTTAAAGCACATACAAGTGCATATGGCTGAACATTGTATTTTGTAAATAACACAATATGTATATCCATATTCGTCAATCAATTTATTAATGTGTTAAACTTAATTTGAACTAATAATAAGTTAATCTAGTGGAAAGCGTTCGGTAAACCTTTCCTTTTAGGTGTATGTGTGCATAAATGTTCGTTCTTTATTATACGCTTGGATGACACCTGGAATACATAAATATAAACATCTATCCATAAGTCATTAATCACTCAGTGGAAATGACTGCGTGAATGATAAATCAGGTCTATTTAATCTGGAATGTGCTTCACTGCTCTTGCCTGCTAAACATGTGCTACATTCTTATGCTGTGTATGAATTGTTTAAGTATTGGTTATGTGAGCGATTCATACAAACGATGCGTTTGAGTCAGGAGCATTTCAAGCAAAGTCCTCGTGTTGCGTGGAGGAAACAGTTTCTCTTATCCGAACAATCATTTATTCAAGCATGAACATCAGAACATAAGATGTCCGATGTGTAAGAGTGGTGTTCTGTTTGAGCGTCTCTTTGTTTCCATTTCACACGTTCTTAGCAGTTGTCTCACAAATTTAACGTCCGGTAGAAGTGCATCAGTACCTGGAAATCTTAACTCCGGGACACCGATCCAGTAAAAAAAATATTGAATATGCATTCTCATAATATACCTCTTAAACATGTTTCTCTGGCATGGACCTTCCTATTCCAACAACATACCGTAGCCTATAAATCAAACGTGTATGCACCAAATCGTATACTCTCCAGATCCGGTGATTGTCATCCAAACCCACGACCGATCGGCGTATGCGAAAAACCATGTAAATTTAACCAATAATGTATTGTATATCCCCGAATATGCACACAAACGCCGCAAAAAGTCTTCCAAGCCATGATTGGAAGTTGTGAAGGAAGGAAAATACATTCAAGTGATAATCTCGGACAACTTGTCTTGGGCATCCTATGTAGCCGCAGTCACACGGAAGGCAAGCCCAAACACGCACAAATACCACGTTCGTGCGACCATCATTGTAGGGGCTGCAACTGACTACCTACACATTCCTTTCTGTCAGCAACAAGATTGTGGAATGAACTGCCAAACGACATCATACGAGCAAATGAAGATAGTTGAAATAATGCGAATGAAAGAAGTTCTAAAAATAATTCTCGATGAGAGATCCATCCAGAGAGAGAGCTAGAGAAGAGAGAGAACGGAGAGGGAATGGAGAGGACGGAATGAGAAAGAGGAGAGAGAGAAGAGAAAGAGAGCGAGAGAGAGAGATAGAAGAGAGAGAGATAGAGAGATAGAGAGAGAATTAGATATATAGAGAGGGATAGCTAGGTAGAGAGAGAGAGAAGAGAGAGATAAGAGAATAGATAAGATCTGATCCTTAGATCTCATAGAGATAAGATAGAGATAAATATAAAATATTCTAGGTATATATATTCTATCTCTTCTATATCTCTGCTATTGTGTCTTCTTGTTACTCTTCTTATCTTATATCTATCTCTCTCTCTCTCTCTATCTCTCTTTATCTTATCTCTATCTCATCTATATCTCTCCCTCTTCTATCTCTACGTCTGTCTGTTGTCTGTCTGTATGTCTGTCTCTATCTCTCTCTCTCTGTATTATCTATCTGATGGTTTGTGGTATCTATATATTATATAAATAATATGTATTTATGTCGCGTATATATTCTCTAGTATATATATATATGATATCTATATCTCTATATATATACTTATCTATGTATATATCTTATGTATATATCTATTAGATAGATCTATATGAATCTCACTATATATAGATCTAGTATATCTGATATATATTATTTATAGGATACTATGATAGGAATATGCATAGAGAGTTATAGATAGTCTACTATATATAGATATAGAGAGAGATATCTAGATATATATATGATAACCTAAGGATCTATATCTAATAGAGATACTAGATATTATATTCTATCTATATATTATTGTACTATCTGTGTATCTCTACTGTCTCTCTCTCTTCTACTCTCTCACAATCTCTCTCTGCACTCTCTCTCTCTCTCTCTCTCTGTCTCTTTATCTGACTGTCTGTCTGTCTGTTTCTCTCTCTCTCTCTGTCTCTGTCTCTCTCTCTCTCTCTCTCTCTCTCTCTCTCTCTCTCTCTCTCTCTCTCTCTCTCTCTCTCTCTCTCTCTCTCTCTCTCTCTCTCTCTCTCTCTCTGTCTCTTTATCTGACTGTCTGTCTGTCTGTCTGTCTGTCTCTCTCTCTCTCTCCCTCTCTGTCTCTCTGTCTCTCTCTCTCTCTCTTTCTCTCTCTCTCTCTCTCTCTCTCTCTCTCTCTCAGTCTCTCTCTGTCTCTCTCCCCATTTCTCTCTCTCTCTCTCTCACTTCCGCATTGTATGTCAACCAGGAATATAAATAAATGTAGATAACCCAACTGAACTCAACTGCTCATTCATTAATGATAAACTGTTTTGATTTGTGTGTATTTTGTGAAAGATTTTGAGTAAGACTGCAATATTATTCTTACACAAGTAATATTTAACTAATGTAATCACGCCCTCGTGTAAAGATTGCCCCCTATGCGACCCTTTCAGATTTTATACGACAGCTCATATACATTTTCTTAAGTTGGTTAAAAAAGTATTTATTTTGCTTATCCTGACATAATTTGCATGTATTTTCAAATTGCCGATGGCCACAATAACACGTTTTGAACAAAACTACTTACTCACGAACAATAAAGCGAATGATATAGATTAAGTTTAGGCCGCTTACACACAATGATACGGGATACCATTTAATAATTGCATTTGCATACAATGTATGTCGTTAGTATTATGCATAGCATTCATGCTATATAATAGGCCTTTTAAAAGCTTATTTAAGCGATGATAAGAATGTGCAACTAGTACCCGATTTTTTACTCAGTTCTGAAACCATGTCAACAAGAATTGGGTTTTGAAGGACTTTTAACCGGTTTTCAATCACACTTCTTTAAATTAACCGTTAAACGGTGTGGTACTCAGATGTAATAATTGGTTTTCCTGTGTATTATTTCATGGTGTCTGTATGTGGGTTGTCCTATATTGTATAGGCAATTCGTTACTTGCCATAAATTCAAAAGTAGCGGTTGTCACTAAATTTCTCTCTGATTTTCTCTCTTGATTATGTGTCCGGAGTTTAATTATTCCTCAACACGTTTTTGAAGCCAACGCGATAATTTTAATGTCGATGCTGTAAATTTTTGAATTCGTGATGGTAATATTCTAAAAAGTTTTATATGACTTATGATTAATATTATTTAAGGTTTTATATTACAAATGGTTCTAAATAAAGTTTTCTGTTTTAGGATATCATAGAACGTAATCGTGCACTGAAGTGTTTTCCAGTCGTCATCGCTCCAACAGTAAGCAAACTGATTATTGATCAATATACGTATACACACCTTTATGTTCCATTGTTCGAGACGTTGAATGTGCGTATCATAAGAAAGCAGCATTTACGATAACAACATTATCGTCAAAAAGACGTAACAAACTGGCGCAAATACAACCAATACATAACAAAGAGCCTGTGTTACTTTGTTTCGTCCACAATAATATTAATTATACTATATGTGTTAAGTGCCATTTTTTTAAATAGCGCGAAATCATTACTGTTTTAATACATGCAATATAAATGCTTATGCATATTTCTGCGCACAAAATCGTTGATGTCGTCCTATAACGATTTAAACAAAAAAGCAAAATTATTGTTCAGTTCTGATGATACATATTGCCTTTTGTTGTTGTTTTTCAGATCGATATGAACGACGGTACAAATTCATCAGAGCGAAACGTTAATATAGTAGATAAATCCTCACAAGTAAAAATGGCAATTTTAAGTGTTTACAGTATCTTTTAAGCAAGTACATGTAAGGTAAATTTGAAACTGACAGAAAGAGATAAGCTTCATATACATAACGTTTTGTTTTACAAACATGTAGTTTCGCTATACAATACATATTAACATTGAAGGAAAAACGATACCTTTCGAGATTATGACGTTTATTATCAAACTTTTATTACTTTTAATGAAAAGTGATCGTGTAGAGAAGGCCCCATGGCGTGAGCATATACGAAATGTAAGTTTTCAAATGTTGCTGAAGCGGCAAGCCTCGCCGCCTAAACCTTTCTTCAACTCGTCGGATAAATTTAAGTACACAATCACACTAACAAACTATTCTCTATATATCACATTCGTACAAAATGGATAATCTATTTTCTGATTTGGATCATCATGAGTAATCTACACACTTATCATGGTACGATTATTACTATTCGAAAGATATGTATAATTTAAAAGAAGTGCATCGTTTTCTCATCATTTGTTTCGTACATTAGTAAATATATGGAGATTGTGTTAATATGATGTTTATAACACATTATAAATACGGTGTGTGAGCGCTTATTCCGAAAAGAAACAAACATTAATTAATACATGATTTTCACCTTGAACCCGAAATACATGATAGATGAATTTATAATCTAGCCAATACTGATGAGACGAACATGTTTAATACAGCTTATGAATTGTGTGCAATATCTCTTTACCAATATGAACTATTTCGGACCCGATATTTGCCATTTACCAATGGTTTCATCGGTTTATTCATACTTGTAAGTAGTTTATTAGAGCAGTTTATAAATGAAATATTCTTAATATATTCACGCAACATCTAGAATTCTCAGGTGAAGCACAAGTATGGCAAATCTATTTGTTCGAACGTGAGTACCGTTGCCAGTGAAGCTGAACAAAAGCCAATGACATCATTTTGACTATGTCTTTAATACCCACACACGCCCCTGCGATAATCCAGGGACTTGTGGTTTGAAGATGTGTGTTTATCAAAGGATACCCACATATAGGTACAAAATTAAAAATGTATGGGATTTAAATTGCTGTGAATTTTAGCAACTTGGTGAAAATCAGTTTATTGTCACAAACATTGTTTTACAGCTTTCACATTTGCTTAGTGTTGATTTTCTGTTTGACATTAATGTCTTATCTAAAAGGACACGCTTAAAATATTTTTAAATTTTATGTGTCCGCTTTTATGCATGAAGAAAAACTACAATGTGAACCAATAAAAAAACGTTTTAACAGAGAGCATTAAATACTTAGAGTCCTGTCTAACTTAAGTTACAGATTTGAGTAGATTGAAATTTGAACGTCGAGGTCGATTTAATTAAATAACGGTAACTGGCAATACTTGAATATACAACTACCAGACGAATTGAACTGCTCTGATGTATATCTTGCAGGTAAAATAAGAATGAACACTTATTTTATAAACTAGAAACGATAGCTCAAGTTAACCTACGTGTGAAAGGCAATATTGGTTATTGTCAATAACGCACATTTATTACGGATGAAATGTTTTTAAAGACCAACATCTAGCGTCACACCCTGTACATTCTTTCTACCATATAATCCGTTCTATATTGCCGTAATAACATCACATTATATAGTTAAAACGTACGACATTTAATATGCAAATAGAACATACTCTAAGGATTAACTTTTCTTATCATGTCTGAACAAACAACTGGTATTAACTAAATATGTTGCGCATACTTCGTGTCGCTGGAAAATATATAAACATTTAAACTACCTCGTTGTTTACACCCCAAAACCTACCGCTCAACGTCATTACATATACCTATACTTTTGTTCTCACATTTAAAAAATAAATTTCAAGTCTGAAATCTCATTTAATTTCTTCAACAATTGAGTTAGAGAAACATATTGACACCAGCACATTCGTACCTCTTTTTCAAATTATATCGAATAAAACAGAAATCTGTTTAATGTCGCAGCTGTACTGCATCAACGTCATGCTGAGTGCATTACGCGATAGACGATCTTCGGTAAGCTATTTCATCTATATCGAATGCTCAATTTCTACTGATGTGTGGAATATTTTGAGACGTTATTTACGTAATTTCTCGATTAAACCGAATGTGTGTTTAAGTATTTAATGCCGAGTGATTGGATTACATTTGTAATTTGTAGATTTGACGGAGCAGATAATTAATTTTCAGGTATGAATTGTAAAACATATTTGTTTCCAGGTAGATTTTAACTGAAAAATACTTGAATGTGTTGTTAGAACATTAATGGAACTAAATGTCACGTAATTACACATTGTTCCTTGATAATACACAGTAACAACTAAAGTTCATTTCTGTTTTCATCGAGATTTATTTCTGTTTAATAATTTCTAACACAACGCTTCTAATGTTCATGAAGTACAATTTTACAGCGCGGCGGCCTATTGGCCGCCACGTCAAGAAAGCGTGACCACTCTACTGGATTGGATCGAATGGGTCAAAATGGCTCTAATGGCTCCAGGTCCGTTAAAATTACTCCGCTTTTATACCAATTTCGTTACGTACTCGCCTAATTCGTGACCCACGCCTGTCATCAAGTAACGGGCGTCAAACGTGTGCATACCGGACTTTTACGCCTCTGTACTCGCGGGTCTCCATTTAATTTGACATCTCCAATTTGTATTGCTTAATGTACCTACTAATTGTTTATATGCATTTTGCGAGTCACGATTCTTATATTTTTCTGTTCGTTACATATTACTGAAATATATCTATTATCCTTTCATAAAATAAACTCATTATAATAAAATACATTGCATATACATTTTACTGAAATATACCCATTATAACCCGTTACATTACACAGCTTCCCCTTTATTTTAATTTTTTTAATATTTTATGACATTAAAAAAATCTTTTAAAATTTTTACTATTAAATTACTTATTTAATGAAGAAAGAAACTAGATTCATATAAACACACACAAATGATGGAGAATATGCGGATACCAATAAGATTTCCTTGACAAGCGTCTCTGCTGAAATAAATAACATTAGTAATTGTTATACAATTTAAATGTCAATCAAAATGTTGTGTAGAACATCATCTGTTGATCGTTGGCCATCTGTACATCTGGTGTCGTCCATGTTGTCTTGAAGTTGTAGCTCGCGGCGAATACGATGTTTCATTGAAGTCATTGCCGCCGTCATGAAGATAAGCCGATTGTAGGTTCGTCCGTGGCGATTGGAATGCGTTTGTTGATTCAGCTCTGCTTTCCGATGTTTAACTTGCGTCGTCGATTGTCGTTTCCGTTGTATTCATCGTCGTTGTTGTTTTCGTTGTCGTTTGTACGTTTGTTGATGGTCCCAGCGTCTTCGTTTCTCTCGGGACATTAAGATCTTCTATTGGCCATAATGCTCACGAGGTATTAACTATAGCAGTGTTCTCCTTGATGTCTTAGGCCTCGGAAGTATCATTCCAAATGCGTTATCTACGCACGTCAAACAGTTGAACGGCTGCATCTACTCTATAGTGTTTAACGTCACAAGTATTGTGTCCAGTGTTGCGTCACTTGTTGTCCTTCGAAATCTTCTGGCGTCGGTCCTCTTTTAGCGATAGAACCAGGTATTCACTTTGAGAGTAAACGCCGTGATGTTCCATCCTAATCATGTTGTTTCTTTCTTCTATTCGTTGTGGAAGGCGTTGTCTCGCGAAGTCGCTCTTCTTCGGCGTTGTCTTCAAATCTCGATATTTTTATCTGCGTCGTGGTGATACAGGTATCAGTTGTTCAAAATCATGGAAAACATTTATAAATATCCCCTTAGTTATTGTTAAATATCGTCATGACAACTTACTGTGATATCTTATTAAAAAATAAATTCTTTACAACGAAAAATATAAGTCAATTCCTCAAAACATACTTCGGATAAGTACATGACAGTTTGACATCTGACAAGCCATTTACTTAATATGACTTGTGTACCGCCTTAGGCATCATATGATTACTATTTCGACTATTTGGTATTTTGTCATTTTACGCACGTGCAGCCAGTAAATTTTTGACAGGCGTGCGCCACTTTATTGCCCTAGAGTAATGGGTAATGATAGACGTAACTGTTCATATCATGATTTCATAAACCTCATCTTTACTACTAAAGTTTTGCCGTTGGGCATAGATTTATTGACATGTTTGACCTGTGCACTTGTAAAGATGCGCAAATATGACAAGGCAGACTTTTATATATATGCATTCATAATATAAGAACACGTATCGGTATACTTCAAAATTCAGGTCTTTGCCCCTAATCGAACTACTCAAATAATTCTTATGCGACATCGCATCTTCTGTCCATAGAGTACTTTGCTTCGATGGCACAGGGATAAATTCTCTAACTCATGAGGACGCTAAGGTTATCACAACCTAGGGTTCAATATGCCCGAACGCTGATCAGTCAGCCGTGCTCATAAAATATAATTGTAACCCTTAAACAATTATATTAGAAATGTAATGCGTACATCATTATATTTTAATTGCGCTATACGCGTCAGATCGCATTAAATTATTACTTAAAATTACTCAAGACCTTCAATATTACCGATAACCTACATAAATTTGCAATCAACACAATGACGTATATACATATTTACATATTTTTTTTTTAAGTGTCTGCCCTATTCATATTCGCTCTCAACATTATTTCTCTTATAAATGTGTTTACCCTCCTAATGTCTTTATTTTATTAATGCATAAAACCACATACAATTAGTCAAGTATACTGTTTTTTTTGTGTACGTCTCTAAATTCCCATTTATGTGCAGGTTTCTATTTCATATCTTATATAAAATGACGTCAAAATCGGATACTTTCTAATGATTATTCCTACCTTCTAAGTTCAATTTATATAATATCAAAATATTAAATGCCTCCAAAATCTTAAATTATATATACGCCTCTAATACCCGTATTCATAAAATGTATAAAAATTATATTACATTCTTCTAATATTCTCATTTCATCGTACGGTCTATTTTAACGACAATTAAAAAAATACCATCAATTTAAAATGCATTTTTTATGCAAAAAACATAAATTCTTATACAATTATATATTCTAACCATAGAAGAATTATATAAAATTATTTAAATATTCTCAATTACTTGTTCGCTTCTAATTTCATTACTTCCGTAACTCAGAAAATTCTGTAAATTTCAAATACTTTCTTATTCATTTATTTTATTCTTAATTTCCCGATATTTAAGAAAAACTAATGATCAATGAAAAACTGTATGATTTTGATACTTGTATAATTTCTTCGTACATGATTAATTATTTCTTTAAACACTTAACTTCGTAAAATTCTTTAAAACAATTCTTAAAAATTTCGTGGTCATGACGCCTTTTACTTTTTATTTCTTACTTGATAAATTTTGAAATATACCCCGGTTTGCCATAATTTATGAAAACACTGACCGTTTTTTCCATCTGCGTTTTTTTCTCTCCGTTGGCCCGTGAAAGAAGTGGCACTTCAGGTTGATCCTGGCACTGCGCACCATAAATGTACTGTGTCACGTAATTACACATTGTTCCTTGATAATACACAGTAACAACTAAAGTTCATTTCTGTTTTCATAGAGATTTATTTCTGTTTAATAATTTCTAACACAACGCTTCTAATGTTCATGAAGTACAATTTTACAGCGCGGCGGCCTATTGGCCGCCACGTCAAGAAAGCGTGACTACTCTACTGGATTGGATCGAATGGGTCAAAATGGCTCTAATGGCTCCAGGTCCGTTAAAATTACTCCGCTTTTATACCAATTTCGTTACGTACTCGCCTAATTCGTGACCCACGCCTGTCATCAAGTAATGGGCGTCAAACGTGTGCATACCGGACTTTTACGCCTCTGTACTCGCGGGTCTCTATTTAATTTGACATCTCCAATTTGTATTGCTTAATGTACCTACTAATTGTTTATATGCATTTTGCGAGTCACGATTCTTATATTTTTCTGTTCGTTACATATTACTGAAATATACCTATCGGAATGTCGCTTCTTCCCGCTTAATGTACCTACTAATTGTTTATATGCATTTTGCGAGTCACGATTCTTATATTTTTCTGTTCGTTACATATTACTGAAATATATCTATTATCCTTTCATAAAATAAACTCATAATAATAAAATACATTGCATATACATTTTACTGAAATATACCCATTATAACCCGTTACATTACATAAACAGAAAGGGATAATACTTTTAAAATCCGGTTAATTGATAACCGTTGAACGTTATGGCTTCGTGGACAAACCGATTTGCGCAACGTATCACGATAATATAATAAATCCCGAACTTGTTCGCAGTGCATTAATTCAAAAATATCTTATGTCTTTCTTTGTTGAATGCAAAGTGTTCTTTGTTCATTTGAATCAAAATGAGATAAAACTACGTTTAAGTATCGTGTTGTTTTTTTTTTAGAAACGACTAACAAAAGGAACCTGATATAACTCGTGGTCACCTTTAAAATGATTCTTTGGCCTAAACTTGCACGAATGTAATAATATATATCAATACATTATCCTTATAATTTGATTCTCTATACGATAACTTCATACCACAATAGGACATGTGAATAATGTAATAAACTATTCGACTTAGAGTAGAAAAGGTAAACAATATAATGTAATATTTACTGTTTTGTAAAGGAGTTTAGTCAGAATTGTAAGCGGATCAAACGCTATAAACAATAATTATTGTGTTTCGTTTCACTACAGTTGTAGTCACAATTTCGAAGGAAAATAAACAATTGTATCATATCATAATGATATCATAATAATCATATTCTGTAAATGGCTTTTAAGTGTAAAAGCTTCTACTAATTCAAATGCTTTGTATGCCGAAGTAGGGAGATACCCGATGTATGTATGTCGATATATGCGTGTAGTTAAATATTTCTTAAAATTGTTCAACGAAAAATCTTCTAACTGTATTTTAAGTAATATTATTCGTAAACAATTTAGATAGCATGTGATAATCCTCACTCCAAGTCATGGACATCAAACGTTCGGAAACACTTGCAAGAGTCAGGTTTTAATGACGTATGGTTATATCCAGAATCTGTTAATGTTAACAGCTTTATGATAATGTTTCGCAATAGATTAAAAGATTTGTTTATTTCAAAATGGCGAATTGATGTAAATGACTCTCCATCACTATATTTGTACAAAAAATTGAAACCCATTTTTGAAAGATCCATTTATTTAGACAAAATTGAAAATTCGAAATTAAGAAACATAATCGCAAAATTGAGATTGTCTTCACATGTTCTATTTATAGAAACTGGTAGGCACCAAAATATTCAAAGAAATGAAAGAACATGTACATTTTGTTCAATGAATGAAATTGAAGATGAGTACCATTTTGTTCTTATATGTCCTTTATATGATAATGTTAGAAATACATGTATACCTGTTTTTTACAAAAGAAGACCAAGTATGTTTAAATTTGTACAATTGTTGAATGAGACTAGAAAATCTGTATTGATACGTCTAGCTAATTTTTGTATAAAAGCATTTAAACTTAGAGCCGAAAATTTATAGTCTTATGAGAGAATAGTTTTTTCCCCAAAATTGTGATTTTGTAAATAATTTATAACTGCATAATGTCTATATTTTATTTTTCTCAATCACTAACGGATCATAATCATTAACTTAACTTTGTTTAACAATTAAGAGCCTTCTCTTTCATATTGCATTCTCACAAAAATCATCTATGTGTAAAAATGCATAAACATTTGATGTTAGTTTGACGCATGTGTATGTATACGTATTTATGATTGATTTATTGTTTTTGACGATGAGCTGTATAAGCTTAAGTCGCAAATAAACTATCTGTTCTGTTCATAATGCATTAAAGTACAATACATCGGAGTAGTTTTCTACACGATCTATGATTTTCAAAACATAACTCAGACACAATAAGAAAGTAAGTTGAATACTTGATCAAACGTTAAGAACATACAGTTAATTCCAGGCAAACATGAAATCTAGTTTTGGACTTTAACTAATAAATACAACACGTTTGCTATCAAACCATCGTGCTTGCAATATGAGACCATTATTGAGTTAGAGAAACATATGGTTTGAAGTGCTTTTTTGAGAAAATGCCGCGGAGTAATCAATTCGACATCGCTTTAACGGCTTCATTATTTGTATGTTTCATATAATTTCATTTATTATAGAAATTATATTATTATTATAAATACAAGGTATAACTGTTCTTTAATTTAAACAAAGCGCCAATGATAAATATTTCATTATATTAGATTTTCATTAAATTAAAATGCAATTTAGATGTTTACATTACTTTACATATAGGACATATGTAAAGTAATGTGAACATATAAATTGCATTTTGTCTGTACACAACAGTCAATAGCTAAAGGATGGAGTCGGTCAATGAACTTAATTAATTGAAATTGCGAATGGTATTTCTGACCTTATGTTTAACTATGTCATCTACATTATAGCCGTGAGGAGTAGTCATGAACGAATTACTTTGATACTGAGACTTCGCAAGCCAACTGGTCCAATTCGGATGAATATAAAGTGAATATGAATGTTGCATTTATCTCTGAAAGTATTTAAGACGATTGCGTCATTCCAACAATTCATGTCTTAGGCTTTATTATATGTGCAAGAATTAAAGCAATGTATTAATATAATGTTAACGATTTCAGCAATCCTTTTGACTATGTAAACACTTATAAAATATTTTTTATATTTTGCTTCTTTGAATTGAGTACTTCAAAAAGTATTTATTTAAGTATAACAACTTGTTTTAGTTTTATTTTATTTTTTTCAAACATTTAATTGAATATGAAAACGTTTTTGAGCGAGGTTAGTTATTCGCAATATACACGACGAAAAATGATACTAAATACATAGGCAATTTAATAAAACATGATTGATTTATTAAATTTTATTGAATGATTATACAATCTGTTTAAAAAATAAACTAATATCGCAGTAATGAAGCTAGTTATGAGAAACTTTGATTCAGTTGGGATGATTTTTTGCAATGGCGATATAGTTTAGATTTATTTGATAAACAATGGGATGTTCACAGCGTATCCATTGTTCACTTTGATATAAAGCTGTGGCATTATTGGATTTTCATCCGTCTGATAACTTATGATGTAGGCGCACCATTAATCTTCAGGAGAAAAGAATGACAAGTGGAATTTCGGAAAAATGTTTCCGAATATAAGTTATTATTAAGAAAAAGGTGACACTGAGGGTGGCCTTCGAAGTCACATACATTTTAAACGTATCTTGCAGACTTTCTGATGTAAGATATCGATAAACCTGATAGATAACATACATTTACCGAAATATGGTAAATGGGCTTGAAACTTAAAAATTAATGCTGTGTGTCACAAGGTTTTCAAACTGCCTGTTTTCGTTGCAAAATAAGTGTGAAAAAGAATTATTAAATAATATTACAATTAACCCCTTTTCGGTGCATATATTTATATAAAATATCTATTGATTATAATTATTAAACCGCTCGTTTAACAAATATACACACAAGTCTGACAACAATCGTTGAATATAAAGTAATCACAATTTCATATCAGTGATTAGAATATAGAATTTATTGTTCCATAATCTTTTAGTCATTTCTTTCTTGCAGGAATTGATTAAATGATATGAAAACGGTTCCCACAATTATTGTATCCCACGAAAAATGATTTTGTATTGAATGCTGGGTATTTCAGGACCTTTTGACAATTGTCCATTCTCAAAGACAAATAATTCATTTCCATTGTGATTCTAATACACAGCATGTTTTTCACAATGTATACATTTTATGAAAATCTAAATTTACAGTAGGTTAAAATTATAACATAAACTTAAAAATATTTAAGGTTATTTATCTTATTGCTACGTACCGACATGTTTGCAATTTTGTCAAACGAATTAGCGGGAGGGACAGATTTACTGTTAGTAATACTGTTTTTGAAAGTTTTTACATCGATAGTATACTATCCTACATTCAAATATAATAATTGCAAAACCCTTAAAACATCTTCAATCATACAAACGCCGTATATTATGGAACGCCTCCTCTGTCTGCTGTTAAGTATTGATTTATTGGATGTTATATTAAAATGATGTGGGTTTACACCATATCATATGCGCTTAAAATAATAAGCAGTGTGCTTGCCATTGTTTACTGTGTGTTTATTTTAGTATTATGCGTGTTTGTGATGATATGCCGTGTGTTTATCATGGTATGCTGTGTATTTATAATAGTATGTCTGTGTTCGTTGCACTATCCTGCAGGTTTGTCTTACATAATGTCCTTTTCATTCGCTATTATTTTAGTTGGTGTTATTTTAATTGGAACAATTGGTTCTTGTCAAAGACTTTGTGGTTCAGTCATGCTTATTTTTGTCTGCCCGTATGTCCATCTGTCCATGTGTCTGTCTGTGTGTAACATTTCTTTTGATAGCAGGAAAGTATTTTAACAACCCAATATATACAAAATAGTTTGACAACTGACGTATGTGTACATTATTTAGAAAGAAATAATAGGTTAATCAAGGTTGATGATGTTGATGTGGAGAAACCTTAGGCCGAAGAAAATACAAAGCGAACCTGTTTTGAAAATACAAGGGCGTTGTTTGCCTTGAGAGACAGCTAGTTATCAAAACGTTTGTTGCATTTAAAGGGATCTTTTCACGCTTTGGTAAATTGACAAAATTGAAAAAAGTTGTTTCAGATTCGCAAATTTTCGTTTTAGTTATTATATTTGTGAGGAAACAGTAATACTGAACATTTACCATGGTCTAATATAGCCATTATATGCATCTTTTGACGATTTTAAAACCTAAATATTATAAAGCGTTGCAACGCGAAACGATTGAATAATTTGGAGAGTTCTGTTTTTGTCGTTAAATTTTGTGAAACTACGAAGATTGCTTATATAAGGTATAAAATACGTTAAGTATGTGTACTCGGCGGAATAGCTCAGTAAGCTAGAGCGTTTTTACTTCAGGACTCTGGCAGGACTCCAGGGGTCACTGGTTCGAAACCTGCTTCGGGCAATGTTCTTTTCCTTTTTTAAATTTTATTCTTGATTTTTTACTGGAGCTTTTACGATCCAATGTTTACAATTATCAATATAAAGCATTTAATGAATAAGTTAAAAAATGCCAAAATCTGTGAAAAGGCCCCTTTAATGTACAAATGATCTGCATAAAAAATTAACATGTTTTTTTCTCCAAGTCAAGACGTTCATCACCAAATAATTAAGTGTATATGGTTGGAGAGGTATAGGGAGCAATTCTACAGCAAAGAACTTCTCTCTGTTATGTAAATCGTTGACATTCTAAGAAATAATGAAAAACTGATTAAATTGCACCATAAGTGCATAAAGACGAAAGTGCAATATTGCACTTAAATATATGTTGATTAAGTGAACAACATTTGTTTCCAAGTCTTGAGGGAAGCATTAGTTGGCGCCTTACACCATAATAATATAATGCACTCGGTTTCGTAACATTTATATTAAGAAGATGCTTAAGAGACGTAAGAGAACCATCATTTCTAGTATCAAGAGAATGTGTTTTTCTATTCCGTAATGTTTGATATTCCAAATGAATTAGAGTATGTTGGTGTGGAGGTCCTAACATTTCTGATGCTGTCTCCATTTCGTAATGGGTAGGTGTTTTTAGCTCCGACTGTTACCGGTACAATATAATTTAGGTAAGCCGGCGTAAGATTTATTGTGATTTTAAACATGAGGACAAGTACATGTTTTCGGTGCCGAGTTAAAAATGTGTCTAACCAAACCACGTTGTAGAGCTCAGTTATCGAGACATGTTTGGTATATCCAGATACAATCCTTGCTGCCTCTAATAGAATTTGTTCTAAGTCGTCTTTTTCATAATTACAACAATTATCCAAAACTCCGCCGGGATATTCCGATATTGGTCTTTTAAACGAACGCTTTATAATTTCTAATGCTTTTCGATCGATAGTATGTTTGAGGCTGTGCATATTATTTATTCGTGTCAAGGCTTCGTCCTTGCTGTGTGCTATGTGTTCGCGCCATGAGCAGTTATAAGCTATACATATTCCTAAATTTTTATGACCTTTGACTTCTGGAACTGGTGTGTTTCGCATACTCAAAGTTGGGTGGTTTGGTTAGTTTTGTTTACGGGAAATTCAGAACGACTCTAACTTTGCTGGATTACTCGTCGGTTGTGACAAGAAACGAAATTAGTTGTCCTATTAAGATAATTTAGATGGTTCGTACGCCCGAATAAACAAGTGCTGACGGAATGTTTGTGGTAATCTAAGGCGAGTAAATCATGTCTAGAACACCGTTTGTATTGACGCCGCATGAACCTCTAGTATGAATAAGTTTGACGTTTGCGTGCATCGGAAATATTTATTAAGCATTACTGTAAATGAAAGGGAACGTCCTTCCTGGCATTTATAGCAATTTAATTGATAACAAACATATGCTAAGAACAATGCGATTACCATGTCGCCATCAACGGTGCATATTGCCAGACTCATACCTGACGTTGGAATTATGGTCGATTTATTACCGCTTAATTTATATTTATTTTTTATTGAATATTGAATACATTAAGATAATGTATTTCCGAGGGAAAATATTTTCGCCAATTTGTGTTATGTTAGCATAGTATGAAAAATAATAAATACTTGATGAAGTGTCAAATGTAAATTCATACTTGCAATTCTAGCATGGTCTTTACAAAATACCTTGCTTAACGATGTTTATCAATCATATTTGCTCAAATGAAAGGCTCTACGTATAACGTACATTGCGGCAATAATATATTCATATTCATATTAATATACATACCGCGGCGACTGTTCGGTTTCGTTATTTTGGTAATTTATGTATTTATGTATTTATAGTTTAGGGAAATTTTAGAGTTTATATTGTAATTTTAGAATATCCCAATACGTATTATCGAACATGTTGATTTGACAATCATCGGATATTGATATTTAATAATACGAAGTACTTCTTAAATAAAAAAAGCACACTTGTACCCCATCCCATATGCACAAATCCCGCATCATTAGCTGCCACATGTACAGATTTTCGGCATAATTCGCTAGTCGATAAGGGCATATACCAGTCGATTGACTTGTGAAGTTATGTTTTACGCCATAGGCGGGTCATCTGTAGATTCGGCATACAGCAAATCATTGATATACACTCTTGTAAAAAAATTATCGCATAGCTTTATTATGCCTTTCTGATATACATCTTTATTGACTGATATTTCGATTATATATGGTGTATTGCAAGAGGTGAATGACATAAAATAACAAGGGTGCTATATAATTACTTTATTAAATGCGAATTAAAGCAATCCGGTTTGTATAACAACACAGAACAAATCAGCGTGTATCATCATAAGGTGTGGTTTTTATGTCGACGTGTATTTGAGACAATCAAAAAGCCCGTATTATTTAATGATATTAAACATAACATGTGTAAAAAAATAAAGGCATTGACAATGTGTGGATGTTGTGTTTATCATCAATGTTTGATATAACATGCAAATTACTCTGTGGTGATCAGGCTGATATGAAATGTACTTATAAAATACCTTTACCCAGTTAATACAATATTGTTTCTTGTTTTACGAATTATATATTTTCGTGCAAAATAACAACGACAAATAGTCTAATAATACTATTTATACTATACATAATGATTAAAATTAAACAACATCATATTGGCAACCATGTTTTTCTCATACGGGCACAATTTTTTTCTACAAGAGCACGTGATTTCATTTAGAAGAGCATAAGGAGCGAGGTCAAAAAGGACATGTCGCTCTGGAAAAATCACGAGTTGTCAAGTAGCTCTCGTGCGGTAGTTAAAGAAATATATCTGAGAAATAACGTTTCATCACATATATATTGCCAAATATTGTCCATCATAAAGATGTCGAAAAATCCTTTACTGTACTATAAACGCAAAGTTTTCACGATACCTAGAGTTTTCTTCTACAAAAAGCAATAAGCGTTAGGATAAAAGATTGTCCGTTGCACTAGACGGAACGCCTTGTTCTTCTGTCTCAATACTTGATATTAAATATATATCCTTTAAAATTTAGTGTTTACGGGAGAAAACGAATAATCACTTCTATGTTCAAATAACATCTGCACCATGTAGAGTTGAAGAAACACAATGATAAACTTTCAACCTATTGCATCGTTTATATTATATTTTTACTGTATGCGAAACAAACTACATTCCACAAAATTACACAGAACCGACAAATATGATGATCGATTTGAAAAATTAGTGAAAACAAGAAAAAATTCGAACGATTGTAAACAGGGTGTATCATGACGCCAGCTAACAAGAATGTCAACTGTTCATAGAGAGGCATGTTCACTTGCAACGAATATGATGATACGCAGAAAGGTGTGCGTATTAGTATTCCATAGAAGACAAGAATACATGTGGCACAAGACTACTCAAGAATTTAACCACGTACACAATGCATAATCACAAATTGTCTCAAGGCCATGATGATCACTTCACCATTGAATATTATTATATACATCACAAATAGGAGGTAGACTGAATCAATTGCGGCCAGGACCTTAGACGGCAGGCTAATTAAGTGTCTTATCATAGTGCGCCCAATAACGTGAATATATCTTACGAGTGAGCAATTCAATTAGTTGGTGAATAAAAAGATGGGATTAGGGATTGAAATTTAAACAAGCCGTTTACTTAAAACAAACTGTAAATCATTGTGCACAATATTGGGACTAATATCGCGTTTAACAAACACGACCGGAAAATAAAGTCACGCTTTCGTCAGCAATGCACGGATTTCCCAGTGGAAACACTGTTTAAACAACGACATATATCAAATACAGAAATAATGCATATAGAAAAGCTTAATATAACAAGGGCTGTTTGTAAAACATGCATGCCCCCATACGGGCTGTCAGTTGTAGTGGCAGCCATCGGGTGAATACGTTTTTTGTCACTGTGACCTTGACCTTTGACCTAGTGACCTGAAAATTAATAGGGGTCATCTGCCAGGCATGATCAATGTACCTATGAAGTTTCATGATCCTAGGCCTAAGCATTATTGAGTTATCATCCGGAAACCATCTGATGGACGGACCGACGGACCGACGGACGGACGGACCGACCGACATGTGCAAAACAATATACCCCTTCTTCTTCGAAGGGAGGCATAAATATAACGTTCTATCATACCAAAATATGGCAACATACGTGGAATGATGAAAATTATAACATGTAATGAAACCAACAGAAAAAAAGGTTACAGACCAGAAAGGTAAATTGTTACTTATCTTGCTTATGTTTTTGAAAAAAAAAAACACACGCTATTGTTAAACATTGCAAACGATCGAGCTTATACAATATTATATTACCACCACATGAATAACGCATAGGTTTATTCAAAAGATTGGGTAAAACCATACTTATTCAAACACGTACTTTAGGACAACACCCGTTTGTATAACTACTTGGCATGAACAAATTAAAAGTGTTATATGTGTTGTATTTGCCTAAAAGAATATGGCATTGAAATCATCTTTTACTGTATACATGGACTATAACCATGATGCGCTTCGTCCTTAACCATTAAACAATCTTTGATAAGCTTGTTTAATGACATTGCATAGTATTCCCGTATATTAGTTAATATAATCAAACAGCCAAAGCCACATTCTAACTGAGTCTCATTAAGGAGCGTTTCTCAATATCAAGTATACAGCAATACAACATCTGACATGAATGTTGCAGACAACTAGTCCACATTGAAGTGATTGAAGGCGCAACGTGTGCTACAAGCAATACATCAAGTGGTTATATCCTAAACGCAGTGATTTTTTTTAGAGTCAGATGGGGCTGTGACCGTGGAAAATGGTCAAGTCGATATGCAACAGCACGTGCTGCTGAAATGCATATGCCGATAGCATGCTTTAACTTTAAATAGCACGGGTTCCCAATATTTGCTCTGGGACATCAGCGGAACAATTCTAATAAAGAAATAGTAAAGTATTTAGTCTTTTATTACAATCCTCTATTACCAAGAACTATGTCCCATACCAGATAATGCTTAATCAGGTGCATAAGTTAAGGTACACACACGTCGCAGTGCAATTAGATAATATAACACTTATTTAATTAACTCTTATCTCAACATCATTATACACAATAATCCGGTGGTATTTAGTAAACGAAATAGTTATCAACTATGTCAATCGATTGAATAACTTCAAATATACAAACGGATATTTCACAATGAGAAGGAACATAAGGAAAATGGAGAAGGGAGAAAATCAGTAATATTACACAGTTTAATTAGGCGGTTCGTTGGTCCGGTGATGGAAGACGAAGACAATGTTCCAACATTAAAATCACACCACACCGGAGGTTTGGTCATGCATGTTTTGCAGTATGATAACAAGGACAAAATGTCAAACAAATGTGTCGGCATGTGATTGGCAATTCCAAGTCATGGACAAAAACATTGCGTTAATTAACTGTTATAATGATTTATCTAATGACCGCCGCAACGGCCTTTTAAAATTAAGCCAACAAATAAACAAACCAATTATAAGTTTGCCCTTAATTTATTAACTTCGAAATATGATTGCATACATGAAAGCCCTAATAGTGCGAAGTGTCGCGTGTAATACCCCATCTCGATACCTAAAAGTCTAAGCTTACACATGACAAAAAGTCAAAGTTGTCCATTAAACACATTCAGCACTACTGCCTCAGCCATAACTGTACATACATTGGCGGGTTTTAAATATGAGTTAAAACAAACGAAGCATCATATGACATATTGGAATGTGTATCCAACGTATGTCTGCTTCAAAAATGTACATATATTCATAGAACTAAGATCCTTTTTTTCCAGAAAATCGCTTACAAATTTCCTGTCACAACTTATGTAGATACATATTTGGCCTAGATGTAAGGGCCGTCACTACATCAAAGGTCAAGGTCTAACTTAGAGGTCAACTTTAATAGTTGGTTATAAAACACCATGTAATTTCCAACCTTATCCGTAATGATCCCACATATTAATGAATGTTTTTAAAGAACGGCTAATTTGTAAATCCATAGTCACATTTCGTAACAGTTATACAAATCTTTGTTAATATCCTAGGGCACTTAAACTATTTTGAACAGTGATTGATTTATCACTTTGTGCAATAAATCCATGTCCAATTCGTACCTCAAAATAAATTATGCTTACACTTGCTATGCTTATTAATGTCGATTGTCATTTAATGTTGACTCATTATTTACTCATACGTGTTGCATCCTAGCCCTGATGATGACTAGATTTATTCAGATGATAACCAATTAGGTAAGTTTACATGATTAAAATTATATCGCATACATGATATGGATAATAACGAATTAATTTTAAAGCTTATCGCTTATTTGTAAATCTTGAAAAATCATGTTTCCAATCAGTTAGATCATTAAGGGCGTTGCAATGCTTTCAAGACTTAAGGTATTTCACCACATATCTTGATGATAATTAAGAACATTACACAATACATAATTTTTGAGGGAAATGAGCTCAATAACCTTACCATTGACGCTCATAAAACTTCACGCTTTAGTGACAACTGAATTGTTCTTACAAATGTCTTTGGAGAATCAATTAATACATTGAATAAGCATAGAAAATGAAACACATTTATCGGAAAATATGCATTTAACTGAGTATCTCTTGTTTAAGTCAAACCCAGAATTAATTTGTATAACCATAACTTGCCCACGTCACAGTCGCGCAGATAATATACAACGCAAAGAACACAAGTATACACGGATATAATTGTTTTATGAGAATTCAGTTGCCAGTATAATCACGTGTGTATATACTGGATATACATATATCTTGTAATGAAAATAAAGAACATAATTTCTCATACAACCAAATACAGGAGCTTGTACAAAAGACGCTTGAATAGTAACGTTGTTTCTAGGAACAATAATTTAAATACAACATAACTCAAATATCTAAATCCAGAACAGAGTTTGGAAGACGGACGTGACAATTTTCAAGCCAGCATAATAACAGAAAAGCAAAAAAAGTTGACACACAAAGACACGTATCATTAGGCTAGAACATGATTGGTGAAAGAAAATAAACGTCCATGTATATTGCGTGTCTTCGACATTTTAATTATATTCATTCCTTATTTCGAGATTTAATCGAAAATCGTTTATAATTTGATGTATTCTGACGGAAACAAAATACACTTTCTTTGATATCAAATTTCTTAAACTTGCTATTGACTAGGATTCCACCAGAGAATTGTAAATGCACGTTTATTATTTTAAAATCATTACTTAAACGTTTAGAGGAAATAAACAGGTGTCATTGCCTTTTGAGATTTTATGTCAGCACTTCGAAAAAAAAACAACACGAGGCACCGAGAGAGGACGACCGAAATCAACTTCTAGACTTTAATTACCTTTAATAAAATCCAAATCCAAATGTGTATTTGTACGATATAAAATATATCGTATTAACTTCCAAATTTAAAATTACACTAGCTGGACTTTGTTTATTATTTAAATACAGCTCCGATAAGTTTTTTTATATATCTTTCTGATTATTTATAATGGCGCAAAAAATTAATGACTAACTAATAGGTCAATCTTTTCTTTCAATTGTCGTTTAAATATATTTTAAATAAAGCAGGTTTCCTTTCCAGGTTGCATCAAACGTGTGATAAATGACCTGATGTTTTCTTCATCCCTATAATGTGTTTGAACTTACACTTACTGGAGGTACATGTTGTTGATTATAATCAAGCGTTTTTCGTTGCGAATGCTATCAAAGATTCAATGCAAAAATCGTTTTCATCAACGAGTAAACATTATCACACGTTAACATAATAACTTTTTGTTTGAATAAGAAATAACACAACATTGTTATCATGCCATAAATTTCCGACCGCATTATCAGGTACGTGTCTTCTCAGATCCATGATATGCATCACTCTTAATTAACAAACGAAATGTCTTGCAGTTTTATTAATATATATTCAACGTCATTACAAATAGATTCAAAATGGATTTCCTCTGATTTCTATTGAGTTGAATTTGAATGTACAACTTTATTGTTATAGAGTGACATTATCACACATTTCGAGACCCAATAAAAGCTTAAAGGTAGTAAGCAAATCTGAACGTTTCGTAATTGACATATTTAATCACATTACAGGTTTTTAAAATCATAATTCGTTCTCAACGCATTATTAAACTGCCAATGTACAGATTTTATAAACATGTATTTGATTTTAAAATGTTATTTGAACAGGTATTATGATACATATGTCTTGAATATAAACATTTTCACTACATGTTTTCATATAACATATTTTAAAAGGGCTAAAAACGTTAACAATTTAGACAGAACATGCACCGAGGAAATCGCTTACAAACTGATATGGTTTCTTAGCATGTTTATAAATTGAACATTCATAAAACTTTAACACCTCAAACATTGAGACAAAACATGCGCTTATGAAAAAGCTTAGATTAATACACGCAAATTGTAGAGTTTAACCTTTTCTTCTAAAGATTTTTTTAATAAAACATCGTCCTTTTCCAATATATTGTACTAACCTTTATTAATAAATGATACCATAATAGTATGCTTTCAGTACAAATACACGTGGGTGCCTTGCTTTAAAACCCTGCTTTAATAACATTGCTCTATAAACCTGACAGACAAGAAACTACACCCTACCGCATATATAATCAATTTAGTCGTCTCTCTTCTCTCTGCTTTGCGATGATAAATCTTTGAATTGTTATATAAAAATGAGCAAAGCTTTTGTTCGTCTCGCAGGATAGATACATTGTCCTATCAGATATATTACAATGTGTTCTTTTTATTCCGTCTTTATTTTCTTAAATAACGCAGCTTTCATATATAAGGCAGTCCTTTTTTGTTGACTATGGTCAGTATGTGCGTAATTAGAACAAAAACAAGTACATGCCCACACTGCACAGCAATACGTTATCAAAATATGTTTACAGCATAACGTGGTACTAAATAGTATTATCAAATATCGATTAATACATCAATGTCATCCTTTAAAATGCTAAGAATATAATAATACGACTGCACAAATATTTATTAATATAAACAGTACTAAGCGTTTAACTTTGTAATATATGCTTTAAATTATTGTTACTAGTCATGCTTTTGAATCTGACTGTAAAATATTTATTTGTAGTATCAATATAATATTGATTATTTCAGTAGTATCGAAAAACGTGTCGTTGTTCTATCGATAATTGTCATTTTTTATCAGTGTCGCAAAAGTAACTCGTTAACTCGAGATGTAAGGATTATAAGGTAAATGAACTTAATTTAGTGTATGGAGCTCCTATGGACTGTGTGCCATGAAGATGTAAAACTTAATTGATAACAATGTAATACTTTACTTAAGAACGCACTCACTAATAATACATGTTTGACAGTTTAAGATATAATCTACTACACTATGACATTAGCTACACGTTTAATAATTCAGGCGGATTAATCACGTGATAGTCAAAATGGCGACGCCCATGCCGGGATAGTTATTTTTCGACGTTTTATACCGATAATTACTTTTGTTTTATTTGAAAAGGCGCTCATTTTCAAGCGATATCAGTAATAAGGTGATACGCGATTAATTCGTATTAAAATTCGCTTTACATCTAGACTTTAATCCCCGCTCTTACTGGAACTGTATTTAGATCAACCTGCTAAGACATTTCGCTTAGTAATGACTTTATTATTGTATTAGTTCCTGTATGCGTATCTCGTACCATCCAATTTAAAATAAACACCTTATAACTCATCACAAAACCACAGATAATGTGTTGCATAGGTAGAATGCATTCAACAGTAAATGAATATTGGCTTATTATGTTGCAATCTCACATACAAGCAAACAACTTCAAAGGGCAATTTTCTTAAAAATGAATGATTGGGTTCGAATTGACTACTTATATAATTTCAATAATGACTTGTTTTTCTTAAATAATTAATCTGATCAATATGTATAACTAAATATCTGTACAATCCTAAGTATTTTTAATATGAAAGCGCGTGTCTCTCAAACAAAATGTAAATGCTCTTATTGCTTTTTGCCATTTCTGACAAATCTAATCTTTCATACGATTACATATATATGTTAATATGTGATCAATATTACACTCACAGAAATCGCATTAAATAACACAACAAGGTAAAACAATTAGTTAATAATGTTTGTGATGTGTTAACACATTCTTTAAACGTATGATGACGATTTGAACAACAGACTTCACGGTTTCGTGGGGTTATTTCCATGTAATAATTGTAAATATAAACCAAGAACGATATGAAAACGACCTTATGAAATCAAACGCGACAGGAACATTTGTCCGTTTTAAAGAGGATACGAAATAGAGGATTCATGCGGTAATGTTGATATTGTATTTAAGCAAGAAACATACACACTATAGAGCAAAACACACAAATACACAACATGTCGAATTCAATGCATACATGTTATTGTAAATAGTACTAAATTCAAACGAACCTATACAAAAGGAGACACTTTTGAACGCCGCTCAATTATAAGCACATTGCAAGAACTACAATGATAATAATTCTCAGTCAACCGCTAATCTTACTTGATTATAATTAACCTGCCATTTAGACGGAACATTTTCTCAAGTGTTATGCACCAATCACGATAAAAGCAATACAACGGCTAATTGCATCCTTTTATATGAAGAGCAATAGAAGAGGTACTCGAATAACGACGGTATGTTTCATAATATAATCAATGAAATTAGTTGCATTTTGATAAATAAGTCTCCATCAAGCAAAGATGGTTCAATAATTTCATATTAATAATGTTTATAACTATTTATTATGTATCATTGTTTGCTACAGCTTTTCTTACTTTGAAAATAATAAGTGCAATACAGTTCGCGCCATGTTTATGCGCATGCCCTAACACATAAGGAAATAATGCATACATTTTAAACTTGAAAAAAAGGTTTATGATACAGCCTTTAAGATTCGAAATCCTTTACTTTCTTGAGTTTCCACACAAATCAATACTTATGTGTAACAGTGCTCATTTAAAGCATTTTAAATTGTTTTTTTTTATAATTTCATTTTTGAATCAACAGGGACTTTGGTGCACACATGTTTTAAGTATGGGCGGTAAAAATAAATGGTGTTTCGTAATTAATGATGCTTGTTTATGCGACGGATCGATTTGAAAACAAATTCAACCTGCTGGTTTTATTATCATTGATTTATATTCAGAACAATTGTAAGTGCACGTGTACGATATAAATAACAACAGTGGAACAGCCATGAATCATACCATCGTGATTGATTGGTCATATGTTTTAAATAACGTAAATACAAACGTAAGGTTTGTTAAATACATTGCACTTACGTAGTTTAAAGATACAATGAATTACATTCTCCTCTTACATAAATTGATTTCATCATATCATTACTCTTATCGCTTGTGAGCCTTTGAAGTGGTAGAAATTCTGATTTAATGTCATCTTTAACGTTATTTTCTGTACGTATCGCAATTAATATTTATCTTGTCATGTCCGTTCAATGCTTTAAAACTTACCCAATAAAACCAACATGTGTTGCTCAATGTATGAAATATCGCAAAATCATTAAGCTGCAAACGACACAACAGTTAAATAAACTGACTTATATCCTTTTTTCTAAAACAATCGTCATTTAAAGAAATGATTTTATTGACAGGTATTTTAATCGAAACAGTCTTATAGTGTTTTAAGATCAACAACTTTCTGCTTATTATTTATAACCTAGTTCGAACCGGTTTGTAGCAAGTATACTTTGAATTGACTGTTCCTAGGTACAAAATAAGGAAAACATTTAACTTATGTTTAGTATTTACTCATTCTCATCGGTATGTAGGCCTCGAAATATCATTATAATAACATTAAACAAATATATAAAACAAATGTTCATTGTTATTCATTTTCATTGTTGTTTCACCTGATGATTACTGTTGGAAAATGCGGTGTTATACTAAAACAGTGCATGTTTTATGAGATTGGATTGGGTAATCGACCATTTACATATTTACATTGTAAGTCCTTATCAATCGCCTTCACTTTACTACATATTAACTATTCTTGCAGTTTATTTTAGAGAGTTATTTTTGATTTACAATAACTTTTCATGATGTGTTTGATTTCTGCTTTGGGTTTTCAGCTTACATATTTTACCAGGATAACGATTTGCAACGGTTTTAGTCGAATGTTGAGCGTGTACATGTATCTTTAGTTTCTTATGAATTTAAGCGAGTATAGTTATTCACATCAATTATACACTCTAATCTACAAATCCATTAACTGTGTGACCATTTATATTTAACATAGCATACATACTTAATGGCTGTGGTCTTATGTTTGTCTTTTATTTTCATTGTGTATTAATTTAAATTTATATGTTGAATGTCATGTACTGTTATTTACTTTTATTTCATATCCTGGTATACTTACATACAGTCCTGTTACATAGCTGTATATTTACATACACACATTAAAACATTTGTGGTTAGCCACCGATCCCAAACATATGGTGTTTACGTATTTTAAACATAATACATTAAGGTTATTCCGCGTTCAGCCTGTCTGGATATAATGTCCATGAATACCGATTGCTTTACATTGCACGCACAGTTTGACTTCCATTTTCTTTCAAACGTACCGCGGTTTCATTACGCAAGGCAATAAAATGTAAGTGCGTGATCGAGACTTTCGTCTTAAGGAAACACCATTATACCATAAATTTCAATCAAATAGAACTTACGAATGTTAAAAGTCTGAATATTTAAGTGTATAACAGTGCATAAGAAACTTGATTTGTACTGCGTTTTGATCGAACGATTTGTATACATAAATATTGCAAAACCTTACATAAAAAACATCTCATGCTGCAGAAAATCGAATGACAATAAAAACAAACCATTTAACATTTGAATTTAATTATTCAGAAACGTGAGTTCTAACCTTTATTATATTTCCAATATATTTTTAAAAGATGCTTCATGTAATCAAATACGTTTACTTTATCTAGCGCATGTCTTTAAAATAAGTACAAAAATTGTTTTATTTCAAAATCTTAGTTATTTTTGCCGACATTTTGGTTATTTATTTTTTGTACAATACGCTTCAATATGCTGCGAATCAAAAAATATACAGCATGGTTGAAATGGTCATATACATAAAGTAAAGTTTGTATTTAAAAAACAATCGTCACTAAATGTTACTTGGTTGTTTCCTTAGTGTTTGTACTGAAGACACACCCGTTCATTTCGTATTAGTTTAGAACAATTTTAAACAATACGTACCGCACCTCAATTTGATATAAAAGCTAGAATCAAATCATGGCTCATTATCTCATAATAAAACACGATAAGGGCCTCGTTATTTTACATTTAAAGACCAATAGTACTATATAATGCCTCGTTAGTTGCAATACAATTGTTAGAATTGTAACCGAGTTACGTTTCTTAATGACTTTACAATATTATATTGCAGAGAATTACCACAAAGTGAGTACAATGCTATTAATCATTTTAAAGAATTCAGTATTCAAAGAACTAATTGGATATTTTGGTACAAAAGGGCCAAAAAGGCAATTACAGTTTCTTCTTATGTCAGTTAACATGGCATTGATATTGCAACGAACCAAATGCATGTTTATAGTCACCATGGGCTTAAAATCACATATTTGCATATATTTAATATTGTACGATGATGTGTCATATATTTGCGATTTCACGAGTTCGCATTTATTTACATCTAAATCAAAAGTGCAGTGTTATCTTTTTGACAATTTTCAACAGAGTATCTCGGTCTTTTTACCTACGCAACTGTCATTGCAACCCATGAACGGAACGGTCAAGTATTTTTTTTGACGTCCCAGACAAAACCATTGAATAAGTAGATACTGTTTCAGCGTAGTCACGATCTCTTCCGTAGTGGTCATCTTTCTCAGGTGTGCTGGTGTTAAACTTTGGAAAACCGTTATTCACTGCCCGTGTTAAAAATGAATTATATATGTTTTCGCTACCACATGCCTACGCTTTTCATAATGTTTACAACGAAAGCCCAGTTACAATACGTATGGAAGTACGCTTATGCTTTTTTCTTTCGAGTATATTCCTTACTCTAACTGAACATGGACTCCTGGTAATTGACACGTTTATTGATCTTACACGTGTTCGCTTTGCTTCACTTAGAATCATTGACTCGTTGAAATCACCTGTCGGTGTGACAGGTACATTATTCATAGCGTAGCATGTTTTGAAGTGCCTACCTGGCAAGTGATGTTTCTTTCCTGGTGATTTCTCTGGAATTGTAATATTCCCGTTCAACTCATGTGTATGCAAGCAAAGTGACAATGCCAAAATTGCTATACAAAGAACAAACGTCTTCGGCAATGTAGTTTTTAAATGTTTTCGATGAAATGTAATTTATGATGATTTTTATACAACAGAATAACACAAGGCAGGATACTGTGCACAAGGAATAACTGGGAACTATCAATTGAGTATTGTATTAATCGCACACACAATATATCATCTCAATAGAAAACATTTATAACAGTATTTTATTAATCGCAATCCCATACTTACCATGTCTTGTGTCTTCTAATAGATAGGCCTGGTTATTTTAAATTCGTATTCCCTGATTTCTTTCCCCAATATTGGGTGTTTCATATCAAGTTGAAATGATATAATTTAAAGGTTAGATATAAAACCAATCCATGCGTTAAACATACTTCATAGCGATTCTTCGAAACCAATACATTATAAAGTAATTCTCTATAGTAAAACAAATACTTAAGTGCGGATGTTCCCGTTTATTTTCAAGCATAATCTTACATTCACATATCGAACTAGAAATGGCGCGGAAGAGGCCGACGCGTATCATGATGCCGCATGTTTGACCTAGGGGATTCCCCAGGGTCGGTAATGGAAATAATTCGGTTTAGAAATGAAGAGGTAAATGTAAAATAACATAAAATAAGAAATGTGTTTGTCAGAAACACAATGCCACCTACTGCGCCGCTTTGATTTATTTAAAAAAATATTATTTGGCAGGTTTATAAATTATCTCCCTTTTAAGCTTATTACTTCCCTTGAATTTTTTTTTACCTTTCACCTTGAAGGATGACTTTGACCTTTATCACTCAAAATGTGCAGCTCCAGGAAATACACATGCATGCCAAATATTAAGTTGCTATCTTCAATATTGAAAAAGTAATGGCCAATGTTAAAGTACATAACATAAACAAGATATGCGTTTGTCAGAAACACTATGTCCCCTTCTCCGCCGCGTTGAAGCTATATATTTGACCTTTTACCTTGAATAATGACATTGACCTTCACATTTCACCACTAAAAATGTGCAGCTCCATGAGATACACATGCATGCCAAATATGAAGTTTCTTTCTTCAATATTGCAAAAGTTATGGCAAAAAGTTAGAGCAAACAAACACACAAACCACTCAACCAACTAACAGACAGGACAAAAGCAATATGTCCCCCACTATAGTGGTGGGGGACATAAACATGAGTGAAAATCTCTGACCCGGCCCCAACCCAACCCCATGACGTTTTACCGAGGGATCAGATCAAAATTATAAATAGTGCAGAGTCGCACATTTGCTCATACGCTTTTCAAAAAGCGTGGGGATAATAACTGCTTTGTTTACCCTGCATACGCGCTCTATAAATATCAATTCCTTTTCTCCGATTCAATCAGTACATTTCGATCAAAACGTACAACAAATAAACTTTGAGTAAAAGACCTTAGTTCCATCTGCTTATAAAAAATGCATAGTTCTCATATACATTCATTTACAAGTGTGTGTCATTAAATAAGTAACATAAAGGTTTTTAAGGTGATCACATTATTAGTTTTCAAATAATTGGTAATTATATTGTTATCTGAGTTTATATAAAATTGTTAAGAATCTTACCTCAGAAAAACTTCCATAGTGTCGACAAAACAATCGGGAGTACGACAAACACGTAACCGATCATTTTACCATCCTGTTTACCTATGCATCTAACCTGACAAATACATATTTATTTTAACGCCGTTTGTCTTTTTAAGACGGTTCGTGTTAAAGCGTATTTTCATTTGTGACTTAAGGATAGTTGATTCATAGTATCAAGTTTATTGTAAAGATAGCAAGGCGATTACGTCAGCCTATGTGCAACACTGCACATATGTTAAGTAAATTCTTTTTAATACGCCCTGACGGGTGGGGCGAGAGAAGGTCAGGCGATCGGCGGTAATATGTGTGTGTTTGTTCCCGGAGAATAAATTTGTTCTGCATGATTGTTCGAATACTTGCCATTAGTAATCAAAATGATTCGTCGGAGTGTCCCGCGCAATAACCTGGTCCCTAGGTATTTAGCACTTTGTGAGGTGCAGAACTTTTTCCACCATGTATGGTTTTAACTTTGGATAATTAATCAATGTGAAAAACCATGTCGCTAGGTTTAATGGTCAACTTTCAAAGATAGGATAAATGCATGAATATGTATAACTAGCTACAATTAATCTTCATGGTGAAAAATGATGTTGAACGGAAAACTTAGATTCATTGGTGAAGGGTCAAAGTCAAAGTTCAAGCTCAAAAGTATAATAAAGGGATTTGTTATTGACACTTTCTCCGGGCTATTCATTTGCCCAGTATGAATGCATTTTCAAATAACTTGACATAGGTGATTACAATAATGCCAAAGTGTCTTCTTGTCTACAATAAAGGTCATTATTCAATGCCAAATGATGATTTAGCTTTTGCTAAGTACCTTACGAAGTGATCAGCATGAGTCGTCTTGTCTAAAAAGAAAAGACCAAGTTTAAGGTCACAAGTCAATGCTTTAGGTCATATTTAGGAAATGTGTCCTTTTTCTGTCATGGACGAAGTTTTTAATCAGTTGACAAAAGAGATAAAACAATCAGTCACTAGAATTAAGGAAAACGGCACAAGATTATAGGTCATAACGTAGTTTGGCGCAAATATAGGATTTAACATGAGTTTGCATTAGTTACACGCCTGCTATTTGGTATGCAATATAACAACGTCCTGAGCTGAAATGTCTAGATCAAAATTAAAAGGGCGAAGGAACAAAACGATAAATCAACCAAAGCATTCTTAAACAACTTTTTTACTGATAAAGCGTATCTTTGTGCCATGAAACTCGTATTGTTTATTGCAACACGGAGAAAATACAAACACTGTTCTTAATGGTTCTCTATCTACAGCAAGAGGCATTTGCTTCCATAATTGTTTTGTCTGAGTGGATGGCACAAGGTTAATGACAATGAATGCCTAGACGAAATATAATTGCACTAGGACAGACCATATTCAGATGACTTTATCTGCACGCATACCCAAAACACAGTTTTATAACAGAAAAAAGATTAACAAGTAGAAAAATTCTGCAGCTTCAATTATATCAAGTACTGTCGTTCCGATTCAATATATTTGTTGTATAAAACAATTTATTTTGCATTATGGAGGAGTATTTTAATGTTTATATTCAAAATCAATATTAATGAGTACGTATGGGTTCTAGTGCATTTAAGGAGGAGTCGTACAGCCTTCATGTAGACCGTTTATCAAATGTAAATAATGAAATAAGATTGATCATGTGTTATATTATATTCCCATCTTATTAAATTGCAGCAATAATACGTGTGTCAAAAAAACTGTCACAAATCATTCTCTCACGTATGGCAGTTGGTAGGCGCAGGATAATTTTATTGATTACGTGTGTGTGCCATGATTTTCTTATTAGTATTTATATAGTCAAGAAAATGTAGATTTTCATAAAATTAGCGTCGTTGACTAAATATTTATGTTCATGCAATCACCACAAATAAGACATTTATAATAGTGAATGAAAAACAACAGTAATACATTATTTTGGAATATTGAGTTTTATGTGTTCAATAAATAAAAAGCACTTGAAAGATGTCAATAACATAGTCATTAAAATCCCAAATGTCGTAATTTGTGCTAGGCCATCATTTACTTCACGTTCAAAACAGTATATTAAGCATTTTAAGACACGCATTATGTAAAAAAAACCTGCACCGGCTTAATTTAGATAAACAATGTTGTCCCAGTTATTCGTATTAAGAAAATCGGGTGGAGTATTCATTGAACTTAAAGCAGTTAAAAGTCCGTCAGGAAGTATCAATATGTGATTTTGTAAAGGATTTGTCATATTAATTTTTATATCGCAATAATGTCAAGTACTGTTTGTCTCCGCACAAATACTCATACAGTTGTAGGTAATTTACATTAAATGCACTGATTAATATCCACATAATGTCTGCAGCGTATACAGTATGATCTCTTTAACTAGATAAGCATTTAAACGCCAAAATAAATCTGTAATTCTAATACATCAAGCAGAATTGTCCTCTTTTATTGCGAGCATCGATAACTCGAGCATTACTTTCGGCCCCGTATCCTATGTCCTATGAAGTATTTGACCGTACAAACCATGATATAATTTTGATCTACGTAAAGGACAAAACGATAGGAGCAAATCGTTCACATATTAATATAGCTAATCTTTGCTATGGGTTCTCCGGTTTCGCCGATAGTGTGCAACGTATACATGGAGCAATTTGAGAAACAGGCTCTCCGCACATCCCCACACCCACCAGACGGATCCGCATCGTCGATGACACCCACACCAAACAGAAGTTTGAACGTGTCGAGGAGTTCACAGAGCACATCAACCCCATTGACCCCGACATAAAGTTCACGATGGAAAAAGAAGAGAATGGCTCAATAGATTTCCTTGACACCGATACAATCAGAAAACCGGACGGCAGCTTAAAAATCACTACAGAAAACCGACACATAGAGACCAATATCTAGATTGCAGCTCCCACCATCAGAATGAACACAAACTGTCAGTAGTAAGAACTCTTTTTGGCAGAGCTAAGTCAATAATATCAGAAGAACAGGACCTGAATAATGAAATGCAGCATGTCAGCCAGGCCTTGAAGAAGTGCCACTATCCGGAATGGGCACTGAAGAAAGGAAGGGACCAGACCAGCAAACCCAAGTCCAGTATGGAGAGCAAGAGAGTACCAGGGCAAGCCAAGTCTAAGGGCAACGTTGTCCTTCCATATGTTTAAGGTACCTCTGAACAGTTGAAGCAGGCCTTTCTTAAACACAACATCAGCGTATCCTTAAAGCCACATAAAACTCAAAGCAATTGCTAGTTCACTCTAAGGACAAACCAGACAAGAAAACATATGCGGACTTATCTACCATATCAAATGTGATCTGTGAAACAGAAAAAAATCTAAAAGCACGATTCATGGAACACATGAGACCGAGTTCAACAACATCTGAGGTGCATCAATGCATAAACATGACTGTAAACCGGGCCACGCAATCATAATGGAGAACGTTAGGATTCTGGACCGTGAGCCATCTCTATCCGTACACTAATACCGGCGCTAAAAAAGGACCGGGCCGCTGCCAACTCTTGCACACCTTTTACCAAACGTTAACATCTCTCACCCTGACAATTAGCGGTGTAAACGTTTCCCAACAGTTGATATTCATTCTGCTGATGAAGTCCGTAGTACACGGACGAAAGCTCCATGTATGGCTTTCAATACTAAGTGTGTATAAATTGACAGTTTAAAACTTATTGGATTAATATAGCTAATTAACGAATTAAGGGAGTGTGTTCTCAAAACTCGTCTGGAATAAGAATCTCATCATAAAATAAGAGGAAACAGCAAAATTGATATCCCCTTTTTTTCAAATGTTAAGTTTTTAAAACAGTTAGTAGTTACAGTGCATATTTTGTACTATATTATCAAGGCAATATAATTGATTACAAATTATTT
This sequence comes from Dreissena polymorpha, assembly GCF_020536995.1. Taxonomy (NCBI): domain Eukaryota; kingdom Metazoa; phylum Mollusca; class Bivalvia; order Myida; family Dreissenidae; genus Dreissena; species Dreissena polymorpha. The sequence goes on along the minus strand of NC_068357.1, from coordinate 61,811,323 downwards.
CGATTATTGAGACTATTCATTGTTCTATTAGTCTCTGACATTTAAGTGTTGTTTTACATTATTTCGATATTGAGACTTTGATAACTCAAGGTCTTGAATAACATAATTATTTATTTTATACCGGTGCGGCCTCATGTAGAGCAGCTTTAATGAAACTTTACACCAAAGCGCAAAAGCGTATAATACTTTTCAAACATGTTACAATATAATACTATAGGCTTAGCGTATGTTTAATAAACAATCTATCAAAATTTGTATGGCCTCTTTCTACAATAAACGATACAACCAAAATATGCATTTGTTTTTTTTATATTTAATTACTAAGTATTTTAAATACTTTACCTTATTTCCATCCAATAACTAGTTAATTGGAACATGTGAACTGTGAGGTTATGCCATGGGACGTGAGCTGAATTACCAAAACAATGTTTTCACTGTAAGATACCACTATATAATCATTGTCAGGATGAATATCAAAATCTGTATGTTTTATTGTGCCTTGATATGAGCCAGACATTCAATATTTACAAACGAGAAATCGATTGTTAACAATTTAAATACTTAAGTGTTAAAGCGAGATTATACGATTTTTATATGTGTTAAGTTGTTATACATCGATACAATATGTTATAATAACACAACATAGTCAAATTTGCGCCCCGAGCCGATTGTGATGAAGATATTTCGTACATACTTTCCTGCAATTACCGAAGCATTCGTCTTTTTAATTAGTGTTCGTGTGTCGTATGAATAGATGTCGTTGCAGGAATTTAAAATGAACCGTTAAACTAAATTTAGATTCACACCGTACATGCATGATTTACATGCTGGCGAATTCGACTGTTCGGCCCTTTTCGATTTCAGAATTAAATATCTGGCTTATTTCGCATTTTTCGACACATGTTCTTTTTAACTTTTATTTTAATTTATATTGAAATATATCTTTAATAATTTTTTCAAACATTTTATATATTAATACAAATTTGAAAAAATCGTATAATCTCGCTTTAATTTCGTTCTTTTCCAAATATAGAATGTAACTTATTGACCAGATTATAACAATTAAAAAGTATGAAAATACTTTTTAATAAAAGTATTTATAGTAAAGATTCGTTGTTCTTATTCGATAAATTACTTCATATTTATATTTTTGTAGATAGTAATAAAACATTATTGCAAGCGCAACTAAACTACCCTTTCAATAGTATGCAGTGTGGTGCTTCAAAATAAAACAATTTGCTTACCGATATTTATTAAACGCATTCTCTCAAGAGAAATCGATTGATATGAGCTAGTTGAGAGAAACATAAATTTCTTAGAAGTTGACGGTCATAATTCTTTAATAATAAGAAAAGTTATACAACTTTTTGCAAATCACGCGATCATGAGATACAAATGTACATTGGTGGCTTATACACATATTTGTTTGTAACAACGCTAAGCGTTTAAAAGCAACAACAAAATGTGTATGCGTAAAAACATTTTTATAACGTGTTTCAGTTACGGAAACCCACCATCACTATTTATCAACAACGCACTAATATAAGTAGGTAATTAATGTCAAAGTTGTTCGTCGGCGGTAATTAATTACACTTCAATCTGGGATTTCATTATACTATTTTCCGTATAATTTAATAATAGCTGGTTCCATGCATCCTGAAAACAATTAAACGAGGATCGTAGAAATAGTTTGCCTTATATTCTGATACAAAGGAGAATGACATTGTCATAACACTTACACTAACGAATTACGTCACGCAGAAGCATTCTAAATTCAGGTCTGAAATGAAACCACTTTGCGAGTTTTAAATTAAACACAACGAGTTTGGTATATTATATTTATGGCTAAGATGGTTGATGAGACAATGTATAAGGTACATAAATATGTGCATGTGTCGAAAATTCCACTGTATACATAAGGTTTGTTTAATGAGTGACAACATAGACCGAATTCCTACATTGTTTACTGTATTTTAATCAGACTAATCTCTAGATATAGTTACTGAAATGAAATTTAAAGCTAGTTTGTTCCGGAGAAACAACGTTGGATTGCCCAAACAATCTTCGTTTCAGCCTCATTGTCTCAATGAAAACTTATCAGTTCTGTTTGTACAGCTATTCATTTGCACTGATTTCCTAAGGTAGTTCTGATTTCGAATGACGAATTTTCCGTTTGTCCTAAGTATAAAAGTACGATGTATTTGTTAAGACGCACGGTACAATGCCAATGTATGTTATTATTTTGAGAAGTTATACCATGTCCTTCTTGACGACATGATACCGTACATACCTTCTTGGTATATATGTGGAATGAACTAGTATCGAAGACATTCCATAACGATGAACAGTGTAGAACAAGGTCAATAATCATAGTGTTGGATTGAATTGTCATTTATACAAATAATTGTGTTTTCCTTCATAAAAAATTATCACAAATGAAAAACATTACTTCATTTGTACGTGTAGCATCGTATGTTTTAATGTATATCACTAACGCGAAATTTGGACTATAGGCTCGGTATTTTAGAACCCTGTCTTCAATGACGAGCTAAAAAATGAGTAACAAAGTTGGTTTGTATTTAACGAAACCGAATGATATGGGTACGCTTACCATAGACCACAATATTGTAATTAATGTGTGTACTGTTAAATTCCGATACAGTTTTGTATGTTCATTATTTGCGAACATCTTTCACGCTGAAAGTGACTTATGTTTTTGGCCTGGGGCGAAGCCCCTAGGCCATAGTACTGATACCGATTTCTGAGATGAGCTTACTTGGCTGGCTGCCAAAACCAAATTTGTATAACTCCGAATTACCAGTAATAATAAGTGCGTGCGCAATAAAAGGAGTTCTTTGCAGATCTCCATAACCCGGCTTGCAAATTCAGAACATCACTATATAACATGACAGTGTCATACAAAGTGTTAAAAAATATTATTGAATCAAAATTGTTAAGCATTGGCTACGACATAGTTTTTATTGTTTACATATTCATGCGAGAATAAGTTCCTCACTGTACGGTCTCTAACTACCGTTTCGCGGAGTTTGTCAAAACAAGAGCAACTTGTTTGCCATTAATAATAGTTTTACTTTGAACTTAAAAACATGTAAAAAAATATGATTGAATCAAAATTGTTAAGCATTGGCTACGACATAGTTTTTATTGTTTACGTATTCATGCGAGAATAAGTTGCTCACTTCACGGTCTCTTACTACCGTTTCGCGGACTTGATCAAAACAATAACAACTTGTTTGCCATTAGCGTTGAACTATAATCTAAACCAATAAAAATAAGTCAGTGGAACTTTAATTTTCCGTATTTTCTCTTGATTTTAAATGGTTTAAATTAACCTCAGCTTTAATAACAATGAATACAGTAGGGCACAGTCGACAGTGACAATTTTCGGATAAACTTCCTGGTTTTTGTCAAAGGTAAATTAAATAAGTTTTTCATTTGTTTTTCTCATTAAAAAAATCAAAGTTGGTCTTAAAAGATGGAATTTCATGTTTAATGAATCAAATACACCAATCATGATGTTTGTATGAGCCGTTTTGGCGGTAATAACGACGATTTTAGACGCTGTTTATGTGTCTGTTTGCCTAGGTAGTTGTCAAAATCTTAAACACTTCTCAATTTATCATTTGTTGTTGAACTTTTCTCTAATGACAATATTAACATTTCGTTGAACAATTTACGGGCATATATTCCCTTAGACGTATTCTACTTTCATTTTATGTACTTAAAATTATTGTATTACATTTAACAGACTGAGCAAGGTTGTATTAAAAACTAATATCAAATTTATGTTGCAAATCTTTGTGCAATCTCACAATGACAGGTTAGCGATGACAATTCCATGCGAAATGATAGCATTGATGCATATGTCAGGAAAATGTTTAATTACAATGTATATTTGATTATTTGTATTGGTACATATTTAAATGTTTCTATTTTTGTCAAAATGTATAGTTTTGGATGTCAATATTAATGGTTGTGATCATGATTAAGTTTAACATGAAAGCAGTGATGATCTAAGATTCATAACAACAAATAAAGAAAGTAGAAAGAAAAAAATATCTTTCTCATAAAGCACGACCAACTACACAAATATGTGGTAATGCTTTTGAAACTTTATATTTTCAATTAATTGTCAGGCATGACCAAGAGGTTGCTGCTTAAGAAAACTGATTAAATGTTCTCAGTAAATATGTTTCTGGACTATCGGAATATCGTTAAGATTGAATTGAGATTCAATACTTCAGCAGACCTTTGTTTTCATTGTCATATATTTTTTCAACTATAACTTAATCATACATAAATAGTTTGCTTTATTTTATTTATTCAGGGGCAGAACCTACTACCTGGTAGTTTCAATGATGAACTATCATGATATAGGGCTAAAAGATGGATGTGCCAAATCCACCTCATGAAAAACAGATTTGGCAAAAGTGTAGTGCGAGCACTAAATGATGTGCTGCTTAATAGCAGGTTTGATATGATTTACACCTTGCATTGCTTACACTGCACCTTCATGTATACCATGTGACTTTAAGTTCTGTGTTGGGAGAATAAGGGGCGACCCAGATAACATTTTTAAGGATGTCTTTTTAAATTATTTAACCATTTGTAATGGGATAAAGTCGAGAGCTCGCTCATTCGTGAGAGTGTTCTATAGATATTATGATTTTTTTTAACAAATAAGTAATTTTCAGTAAAGTGCAATCGCGCGTTTGTAATATGAAGTCCCGACACTGATCCGACATTTTCTAACCGTTCAAACGCGTCATTGCACATTGCTGAAAAAATACTGACTTGTTAAAAAAAATCATGATACCTATAGAAAACTCTCACGAATCAGCCGACTCTCGACTTTATCCCATTTAAAATAGTGAAATATTTAAAAAGAAATCCGTGAAAATGTTATCTGGGGTGCGCTTTATTCTCCCAACACAGATGGTATACCTTTATGGTGTTAAGTATGGGTACTATTTTTTTAATATGAAACATTGACAATATACTATTCACTATGCATATCTTGAGGGTTCAGATTGTATAATGTACCAAGCAATAATATTTTTTTCGTCTTGATTATATTATTTTAATAATATTTCTTGTGTTATTTTCACATAGAGTAAGTTAAACAAGCATTAAACTAAAACATGACATGGTTTTCAATTTCAATAAATTGTTGACAAGCCTATGGTATCTACTGGTGATATGTATTTTTATGTGTTTGTTTAAGGTTTCTAATCAGTCATTTTTATTTTAATTATTAAAGATCTTTACAAGTGAATTTGGCAAATCCTGATGCAACCTGAGCTTACCAAGTTTACTGACAGTTTGAGCTCTGTGTGGATGATAATATGGACAATATATTGTGTTCATGTTGTGTTGTGATTGACATTTTTTAACAGATAAGATTTTTTAATCCAGACTTAACAGGTGATTTTTCTTCAAAGAATAAAAACAATACTTTTTTATTTATGTACATGAATTTGAGTACAAAATATCAACAATGTGTATCTTGTGTTGTTTTTCCAATCAGTCTGTCATCCATAGGTAATATATTAAGTATGAGAAGGGAATATTTTGTTTACATTTTTGTTGTTTCTGCACACCATGTCAGATACATGAAAATATATTGTATGCCCCCAACGGGCGGCATATAGTTTTCGCACTGTCCATCTGTCAGTCTGTCTTTCCTCCGTAACACTTTTCGTGTTCACTCTCTAATTCAAGTAGTTCTAATCCGATCTCCAAACTTGGTCAGAAGTTGCATCCGGATAATGTCTAGGTCAAGACGAACATGGGTCATGCCGGGCCAAAAACTATGTCATAGGGTCACTTAGTGCGTTTCAAACATTCAGCATTGTGTCCACTCTCTAATTCAAGTAGTTTTCATCCGATCTTTCCCAAACTTTGTCAGAAGTTGTATCTACATAATGTCTACGCCAAGTGTGAACATGGGGCATGCCGGGCAAAAAACTAGTTCACTGGGTCACTTAGTGCGTTTTAAACATTCACCTTGGTGTCCACTCTCTAATTCAAGAAGTTTTCATATGATCTTCACCAAACTTGTTCGCAAGTTTTATCTAGATGGTCTCTAGGCCAAGTTCGAACATGATGCTCCATATCTGTCACGAACATATTTTGTTGATTTTCCGTGCTTTTTTTGGCTTAAATTTTTTAAAATAGTAATAAATATGAAAAAAGCACATTTTTTGTTCCCATGGCAACCATGAGTATTTACGGATTAATATTAGTACAATTAATTCCGTACTTTGAAATTAATTATGTTCATCGAGATACGCGATCAATGGAGATATTATCAACACAAACTGATTAGCATAACATGTACCGATACTGGTTAAATAAGGACGTCATTTCATCCAAAACGGGCATTCAACATTTATGACACACAAAAAGTGACAGACCCAGATAGGTCATAATGTCGTTCCCAGCCACATATCTTCACCGCCTATGTAGGATGGCCATGACATAATGATCGACTACCCATTGTGATTTTTTTGAAAAATGCAGCTGCAGACTTGATTTTTATAAACCTGTTTATAACAATGCATACACAAACTAAATCAATAAAAAAAACTTCCGACAAAACGTCTTCTTAAAAAAAGTTAGTTTGACTATGTATAAAGATATTGACATCAATATACATAGTCGAACTATCTTTTTTTAAAGAACTAAACTTCTTCCCAAGCACACTAAATCTAGCCCCAGGCCTTCAGCGCCTATGGCGCTTTGATTATTTATTATTACCATAAACTGTTTTCAAGCTTTGTTTTTTTGCTATTTTTCTTACAAACTTGTGTATAAAACCCAGTCAATTTTAGTGTTGACATGACAAGGCAAGAGCAGCCAAATTATTGATGA